>NC_080043.1:30347036-30469238 GCF_012489685.1 Lotus japonicus | reverse complement strand
CTTATTTGTTCGTTTGTGATTCTATATGCATATATCTATATATATTTGTGTTCCATATGTTTGCAAAACCTGTTTTATTCATAATTGTTCTATGTTTACATCATAATTCTTTCCATCATACATTATTCCCCATATCTAGAATGGAGGATCCTTCCTCATTCTTCTGCATTCTTGGCGCTGCTCCACTCTTTCCTTCTCCAAACGATCCAGTGTATACTCTATGTTGCCGAGTTTGATGCTCAGCTCATCTCTCTCTAGACTATCTTCTGTTGTCTTAAGTCTCTTTTCCACAGTCTCCTTCTCTTCCAGCAGATTCAGCTCCCGCTGGCAAAGCCCCTGAATCTCCTCCACGAAGCAGAGGAACTCCTTCAGATCTTTCTCCATCTCTGGACCAAGATCTTCTTCCAGCAGTGTCTTCGTCAGCTCTTGTATGGCCTTTGTACCATCGGGATGCCTAATATTGAGGAACATATCTTCCTCAAAAGCCTTCCTTCTGAGCTCTTCTAATGCTATTCTGTATGATGCCATTTTTTTTCTTACTGAAAATTATTCGAGGTGTGAAGCTTACCTTTCTCTCCAACGCTTTTTATAGGCTTCACTTTCTCTCTGAAAGTTAATGCTCTTACAGTTTCTCGAGGTTAAGTTCTTGGTAACTGACCCTTCTATTTACTCCTTGACCGGTGGTAAACGTTCATCCCTTGCATTAACTCTTCTACTTATGATCGCCTAACTCTGATTCTTACATCATTTTCATTTTCTTTAAACTTAGACCTTCTCTAAGGGGGAGTACCTTGTACTTCAAGCTAAGTTTTTCACACTCCACGCTTTTTGCTTATGACAAAAAGGGGGAGTAAACCCAGTTTTTGATGTGTAAGATGTGTTAGTGTGATTTATTTTTCTTTTGGAGATTTTAAGAGTTCCACCTTCATGACCATAGATGTGTCACTGGGCAAATACAAGGAATACATTTCACTTCTTCTGAAGTGATTATAAGTTGGCTCTGATACCCAAGACTCTGATACCCTGTCCATGACTCTGATCACTTATGCGCTCTGATTATTCGTTTTTCATCTATGTCATAAGTTTTTCACTCTGAACTCTTATATTATTTAGCTCAGAATCTAGACTTTACTAACGTTTTCATCAAGTATTAGATTCAGGGGGAGCTAAGCTCAGAATCAAGCAGTGACTTGAATTCAGAATGAGCAAGATAAACTATTCACATCAGGATAAGTCTTATTCTATATCTCTAAACTCTGAGTGAATTCAGTTTATTGTTTAAGAATTGTTCATCAAAAATCTTAGTTTTGTCATCATCAAAAAGGGGGAGATTGTAAGATCAAGTTTTGATCTAGTAGTACAACTCATGTTTTGATGATTACAAGTTAACCTTTTGATATGAACAATTGTGGTACTCTAACGTGTTTTTCTGAGTGTGCTATTTACAGGCTCTGACCTTAACTTAATTTCACACAAATCAGAAGCACTGTGTATAAAGGGTAACCCAAGCAACGCTTTCGCATTCACCATGTTCAGTATGAACAGTGGAAAAGCTTCAGAAGTTCTGAAGCTATACAAACTCTGATGTGGACTCAGTCGCTAGAAGCTCTGAAGATCCAGAAGTTCTGACAACCAAGAAACACTGAAGGTTCAGATGTTCTGATGGTGTAGAAGACTCTGAAGATCCAGAAGCTGAATAGTGGAAACTCTGAAGTCCAGAAGCAAGAAACTCTGAAGGCCAGTTCTTCCCTCTGAGTTCAGAATCAGAAGATACAATGGTCAGAGGTTCTGTGCTTTCCCTCTGACTCTGATCAACCGGCTTCACAAGTTCCAATATGAAGTATTCCTCTGATCAGAAGTCTCCTAGGTTAAAAGGTCAAGTCGCTATCCAAGTACAAAAGCAAGTGTACCTTCCTGACGACCTACCTAACGTTCTCAGCCACAGCAGAAGCTGGATTTTCCAGAACTGCCCTCCAACGGTAGCATTTCCCATGCAACGCTCAACCCTAATCCTTGGAGTATATATAGAGGCTGAAGATTGAAAGAAGCGGCTAAGAAACTAAGTTGAAGCAATACACGCGCAAGACATATTCAAAATATTCTAAGCCTTCTTTCATCTGAAATTCATTGTGTTTACTATTAGCTTTTTAGAAGCAATTTCTTTGTAAACAAGAACTTCATATACAGTTGTATAGTTTGCCTTTAGGAGATCAAGGTTGATCGGATCCTAGAGAAGACTAAGAGAGTGAATCTTAGTGAGAGCTAAGTCAGTGTATTGTTAGTCACTTGTAGGTTTCAAGTGCAGTTGTAACAATTATCTGATTAGTGGATTGCCTTCATTCTAAGAATGAAGAAATCACCTTAACGGGTGGACTGGATTAGCTTGAGGGATTTATCAAGTGAACCAGGATAAAATACTTGTGTGCTTTTCTATCTCTTATCTTTAGCACTTAAGTTCTCGAAAGATTTGTCAAAATCTTTAAGGTGGTAGTTTTGTACTGAAAACGTTATTCAAACCCCCCCTTTCTACCGTTTTTCATACCTTCACTTTTTCTCTCTGTTCTATCTCCAGCATAATCAGCATCACAATAACCTGAAAGCTTATACTCTGATGTTTTCTTATACATCAAGCCAAGGTTAGTGGAGCCTTTCAGTTTCCCTTGGATCTGATTGGAAACGAGCACATAAATGAACACTAAATAATATGTCTGGCCTAGATGCAGTTAAGTATAGAAGTGAACCTATCATGCCACGATAGAGCTTCTGACATACTTTACCACTTATATCTCCTTTTTCCAGAATGCATGTTGGATGCATTGGAGTCTTGGCCACTGTAGATTCCAGCATATTGAACTTCTTCAGAAGTTCTTTAGTGTACTTGCTCTGATGGATATTAGTTCCTTCTGGTGTTTGATCAACTTGTATTCCCAGAAAGTACTTTAATTCTCCCATCATACTCATCTCAAATTCAGCCTGCATCATCTCAGAAAATTCTTTGCATAGAGATTGATTAGCAGAACCAAATATAATATCATCAACATAAATTTGCACAATTAAGATATCATCTTTATAAGTCTTGCAAAAGAGAGTTGTATCTACTTTACCCCTTACAAACTCATTCTCCAGAAGGAATGAGCTAAGTCTCTCATACCATGCTCTGGGAGCTTGCTTCAGACCGTAGAGTGATTTCTTCAATTTGAACACATGGTCTGGTTTCTTTTCATCTTCAAAACCTGGGGGTTGATGAACATAGACTTCCTCTGAGATATAACCATTTAGGAAGGCACTCTTTACGTCCATCTGATGTAGAACTATGTTGTGATTTACTGAGCAAGAAATCAATAGTCTGATTGCCTCCAGTCTTGCTACTGGAGCAAATGTTTCAGTGTAGTCTATTCCTTCCTGCTGGCTGTAGCCTTGAGCAACTAGCCTTGCCTTGTTTCTGACTACATCTCCTTTCTCATTTAGCTTGTTTCTGAATACCCATTTCGTTCCAATAACATGGACATTCTCAGGCTTCTTCACTAAGCTCCAAACATCGTTCTTTGAGAATTGATTCAATTCTTCTTCCATGGCCAGAATCCAATCCTTGTCCTGAAGAGCTTCATCTATGGACTTGGGTTCAATTAAGGACACCAATCCTTTCAGACTCAGCAAGGTCTCTTCAGAGGGTCTGAAGGCAGATCTGGTTCTGACTGGTTCATCTTTGTTGCCCAGAATCAATTCCTTAGGATGAGCTGCAGTGATTCTGCTCTTCTTCAGAGTTTGTGAGTTAGAGGGACCAGCTTCTTCCTCTGGTTCATCTTCCTCTGGCTCAACTTCCTCTGGAGCTTTGCCTTTGTCAGAAACATTAATGCTTAAATCTGCAAACTTTTCAACTAGCTTTGACTGGTCAGAGTCAAGCTTATCATCAAATCTAACATGAATAGATTCTTCAATAGTCTTAGCATCAGTATTATAAAGTCTAAAACCTTTAGATCTATCAGAGTAACCAAGTAATAGACACTTAGAAGACTTAGCATCAAATTTATGCAATCTATCCTTAGTATTGAGAACATAACAAACACAGCCAAAAGGATGAAAATAAGAAATGTTGGGTTTTATGTTCTTCCACAATTCATAAGGAGTCTTATTCAGAATTGGTCTCACAGAGATTCTATTCTGAATGTAACATGCTGTATTTACTGCCTCTGCCCAAAAGTGCTTAGCCATGCCAGTTTCTTGGAGCATGGTTCTAGCCATCTCCTGAAGAGTTCTGTTCTTCCTCTCAACAACACCATTTTGTTGAGGAGTTCTGGGACAAGAGAAATCATGTGCAATTCCATAGGAATCAAACAGACTCTCAAACTTGTCATTCTCAAACTCTCCACCATGGTCACTCCTGACACGCACAATTCTACATGCCTTCTCGTTTTGCACTTGAGCAATGAAGGTAGAGAACACAGCATGAGACTCATCCTTGCGGGTTAGAAACTTTACCCATGTCCAGCGGCTATAGTCATCAACGATAACCATCCCATATCTCTTGCCACCTATAGACTCAGTTTTCACTGGTCCAAACAGGTCGATATGCAGAAGTTCTAACGGCCTTGAGGTAGAGACAACATTCTTTGCCTTGAAAGGGACTTTTGTGAATTTGCCTTTCTGACATGCTTCACAAAGAGCGTCTGAAGCGAACTTCAGATTGGGTAAGCCCCTGACAAGGTTTAGCTTGCTCAGCTGAGAAATCTTTCTCATACTGGCATGCCCTAACCGTCTATGCCATACCCACTGCTCTTCATTAACAGACAGAAGGCACTTCACATTCTGAGCCTCCAACTCAGATAATCTGATCTTATAAATGTTGTTCTTCCTCTTGCTGTTAAACAGAACAGAGCCATCGATCTGACTTACAGCCCGGCAGGACTTTTGATTGAATATAACATCATAACCCTTGTCAGCTAATTGACTTATAGACAATAAGTTATGTGTTAAGCCGTCTACCAATAAAACATTATCAATGCATGGACTACTATCTACACAAATAGTACCAGTACCAATAATTTTACCCTTTTCATTTCCTCCGAAGCCAACTTCGCCTCCAGGCTTAAGTTTCAGCTCTCGGAACATACGCTTTTCTCCCGTCATGTGACGCGAGCATCCACTGTCCAGATACCATGATTGGTGTTTCAGTGGAGCTATCAAGGATATCTGCAACATAGATAATCTTGTCCTTAGGTACCCACTTTCTGGGTCCTCTTTTGTTAGTTACCCCAGAGGTTCTGATCACCTTGGGTGTCTCAACATAATATTTTAAAGGAATACTTGCATGATATTTGGTCATAGAGAAAGATCCCTTTTTAAGAGGATGTTTAGCAACTTTAGCAGGTACAGGATCAGGCAATATGGTACCAGAGGGAACAAAGCATTCATATAAAGATTTAGCTTTAGACACAGAAGGCTCATTTCTAATTGGTTTAGAATAGCCAATGCCATGCATTCCATTTCTGCTTACACCATAGATCATTGAAGCCATTAAGCTTCTATCTACGCTTTTAGCCAGGAATCTTTGAAAAGATTTTTCATACTTAGATTCATGCTTACTATCAGAGGCATCGCAGGCAATAACTTCTTCTAACTTAGCAATTTGATTCTTAAGCACAGAGTTAGAATTAATTAAAGCATGGTTATCATTTTTCAAATCAGATATGATTTTCTCATGTTCAGAAGGAGTTTTAGAAACAGCAGATAAGTTCTTTTTCAGCTTCTTATGTTTAGACAACAAGGAGTTATACTTATCCATGATATCAGACAAAGCATGTTTCAGTTCAGAGGTAGAGAAGGAAGCAAATACCTCATTTTCATCGTCAGAGTCTGGATCTCCTTCTGATTCTGAGTCAGAGTCAACAGCTTCCTTTGACTCTTCTCCTTTGTCTTTGACAATGGCCATGAGTCCTTGGACTTCACCATCAGAGTCAACATCCTCTGACTCTGATTCATCGAATGTCACCATCAGACTCTTCTTGGTCTTGAAGTGCTTCTTTGGCTTCTTGTCCTTCTTCAATTTTGGACAGTCACTTTTGTAGTGCCCTGATTCTTTGCACTCAAAGCAAGTGACTTCCTTGATTGATGACTTCTTCTGACCTGAGGATTCAGACTTTCCTCTTGCCTTTCCAGAGCCTTTGAACTTGCTCTGCCTGTGCTTCCAGATGCGGTTGAGTCTCTTGGAGATCAGAGTCAGCTCATCTTCATCAGAATCTTCTGATGCTTCTTCAGATTCTTCTTCTTCAGCTTGAAGAGCCTTTGACTTCTCAACCTTAGCCTTTTCAGATTTGGATTTCAAGGCTATGGACTTTTTCCTCAGATCTTGCATCTCTGAGCGCTTCAGCTCATGGCATTTCAAAATGCTAATGAGTTCTTCTAAACTCATATTCTCAACGTCTCTTGTGAGCTCTATTGAGGTCACCAAAGGCATCCAACTTTCAGGAAGACACCTGATGACCCTTATGACATGATCTTTTGTTGTGTAGCTCTTGTTGAGAGGACGTATGCCAGCTACAAGCAGTTGAAATCTGGAGAACATTTCTTCAATGGACTCATTTGGCTCCATGATGAAGGATTCATACTTTTGGATCAAAGACAATGCCTTTGATTCTTTGACTTTCTTGTTTCCTTCATGAGACATCTTCAGAGAATCAAAAATGCCTTTAGCAAACTCACGATCTGTAATCTTCTGGTACTCCTCATAGGAAATAGCACTTAGAAGAATTGCTCTTGCTTTGTGATGTTGTGAGTACAGCTTCTTTTGATCTGCAGTCATCTCTGACCTTGGGATCTTCTTGCCATCTGCATCAACTGGACGCTCGTAGCCATCCACAATAATATCCCAGAGATCTGCATCGAAACCCAGAAAGAAACTTTCCAGTCTATCTTTCCAATATTCGAACCTTTGACCATCGAACATAGGAGGCTTTGCGTTGTAACCATCTCTTTGAGTTTCACTGGTGGTGGCAGCCATTGTTTTTCACACCGGCCCGGATCACTGAACACTGTTAGGTGTGGTAATCAGAACTTGCGCTCTGATACCAATTGAAGGTATGAAAAACGGTAGAAAGGGGGGGGTTTGAATAACGTTTTCAGTACAAAACTACCACCTTAAAGATTTTGACAAATCTTTCGAGAACTTAAGTGCTAAAGATAAGAGATAGAAAAGCACACAAGTATTTTATCCTGGTTCACTTGATAAATCCCTCAAGCTAATCCAGTCCACCCGTTAAGGTGATTTCTTCCTTCTTAGAATGAAGGCAATCCACTAATCAGATAATTGTTACAACTGCACTTGAAACCTACAAGTGACTAACAATACACTGACTTAGCTCTCACTAAGATTCACTCTCTTAGTCTTCTCTAGGATCCGATCAACCTTGATCTCCTAAAGGCAAACTATACAACTGTATATGAAGTTCTTGTTTACAAAGAAATTGCTTCTAAAAAGCTAATAGTAAACACAATGAATTTCAGATGAAAGAAGGCTTAGAATATTTTGAATATGTCTTGCGCGTGTATTGCTTCAACTTAGTTTCTTAGCCGCTTCTTTCAATCTTCAGCCTCTATATATACTCCAAGGATTAGGGTTGAGCGTTGCATGGGAAATGCTACCGTTGGAGGGCAGTTCTGGAAAATCCAGCTTCTGCTGTGGCTGAGAACGTTAGGTAGGTCGTCAGGAAGGTACACTTGCTTTTGTACTTGGATAGCGACTTGACCTTTTAATCTAGGAGACTTCTGATCAGAGGAATACTTCATATTGGAACTTGTGAAGCCAGTTGATCAGAGTCAGAGGGAAAGCACAGAACCTCTGACCATTGTATCTTCTGATTCTGAACTCAGAGGGAAGAACTGGCCTTCAGAGTTTCTTGCTTCTGGACTTCAGAGTTTCCACTATTCAGCTTCTGGATCTTCAGAGTCTTCTACACCATCAGAACATCTGAACCTTCAGTGTTTCTTGGTTGTCAGAACTTCTGGATCTTCAGAGCTTCTAGCGACTGAGTCCACATCAGAGTTTGTATAGCTTCAGAACTTCTGAAGCTTTTCCACTGTTCATACTGAACATGGTGAATGCGAAAGCGTTGCTTGGGTTACCCTTTATACACAGTGCTTCTGATTTGTGTGAAATTAAGTTAAGGTCAGAGCCTGTAAATAGCACACTCAGAAAAACACGTTAGAGTACCACAATTGTTCATATCAAAAGGTTAACTTGTAATCATCAAAACATGAGTTGTACTACTAGATCAAAACTTGATCTTACAAAAAGTACTTCTGGAAATTGTCAATTTCTGGGAAGCAATCTAGTCTCATGGGCAAGCAAGAGGCAATCAACCATTGCACTATCAACTGCAGAGGCAGAATATATCTCAGCAGCAATATGCAGCACACAGATGCTCTGGATGAAACATCAGCTGGAGGATTATCAGATCCTTGAGAGCAATATCCCAATTTATTGTGATAACACTGCTGCAATCTCGTTGAGCAAGAATCCTATCTTGCATTCAAGGGCAAAGCACATTGAGGTAAAGTATCACTTCATTAGAGATTATGTGCAGAAGGGCGTACTTCTTCTGAAGTTTGTTGATACTGACCATCAATGGGCAGATATCTTTACAAAGCCCTTAGCTGAAGATAGATTTAATTTTATTCTGAAAAATCTAAACATGGACTTTTGTCCAGAGTGAAGATGGATCAGAACCTCTGACTATGATACTTCTTGATCAGAAGATGTCTAGTCCAGAAGGTAACTCAATCAGAGTGTGTGTGCCCACTGGTACTGACTCTGAAGCTGAGACAACAACACGTGCGTCAGATTTCTTATGCATAGTTCCTTGTGCCCGTGTGACAGTCTGTTATGATTGCGTGTAGATATGCTTATCTCCTGTGTGTGATTGTGTATTTTACTGTTACTATCTATCTTTAATTTTCAACCGTTTATTTTAAAGTGCTTTTTAAATCAACAACGGTTATTTGATAAAACCACTATCCACACACGTTCTCTTCACTTCCGGTTTTCACTCTTGCACTCTTGCTTTTCAAAACCGCCTCCTTCTCAATTTCTCTCTCGATCTCTCCTCATCCTTCCAACTTCATCTTCTACCTCAAACCTTCAACCTCTTCAAAATGGTGAGACAAACCAGAAGATCTACTGCAGATGCACCTCAGTTCCCTCACATGGAAGTCGGTTTGGCAACGGGTCAAAGGGGCTCTGAGAACCCGGCACAAGAACAAGTTCAAGTTCAAGCGCAGGTTGTTCCTCTTGCAGAACGGGGCTGTGCCGTTCACTGTGTATTTCCTCCTGAGGAACTCCAAGTCCTGGCAGAATGGAGATTCAACCTCGACAACTTGGCTGCAAATGGGTTTGATCTTCGTCCTGAAGTCCAAGCTCAAGGTTGGGGAAACTACTTCAATCGCCTTCGAGGACCGGTGTACGAGAAGCTGGTAAAGGAATTCTGGAAGCACGCCGACTGTGATGACACTCAGGTGGTCTCTTACATACTGGGTAGGAAGATCATCATCACGGAGAAGTCATTCGTGAATCTGCTAGGTGCAGAAACTGCTCATGGGTATCGATTCTCACTGACGGAATCGAAGCTGAAATCCAGAACCAAGGACATCGTCAACAAGGCCCTGTACACAACTTTCAAACCGGGCAAGAGGAGTTATAAGGTGATGGATCTTCACCCCAAACTGAGAATCTGGCACAAGATCCTGCTCAACTGCATCAATCAACGACCAAAGGGCAGTTCTCCAGACTACATCAACTTCAACCAGAAGGCGATGCTGTTCTTCATTCAAGACAAGGAGAAGATCTGCCTTCCCTACTTCCTGTTCTCCTATTTGAAGGAATGCATCCGGAAGTCTCGCACCACCGCCTCCATCAAGTCTGCAATCAAATATATCCCTTTTGGGAGGCTGCTCTCAGACTTTCTCATTGAAAGCAACTTGGTGCAAGATTTGATCAATGCAGGTTGCACAGAGGACTTGAGCACAATTGTCAGTGATGTCTTCACTGCCAACTCTCTGAAGAAAATGGGCTTAATCCAGAAGCAGATTGCTCCTGCTCATGAAGACACATCTTCTGAGATCAGAGGAAGAAGAATGCCTCTGAATGACTACCCTCTGTGGACTCAAGCAGACTATCCTGAAGCCATCAGATGCTATGTTGAAGACCTCAGGGCTCAAGGATTCGAGATTGACCTTGATGAGTTTGTCAGCAAACTTCCACCAGCACCAGAGTTTCCTTCTCCTCCAAAGAAGAAAACCAAGAGGAAGATGGTTCTGGAAGAATCCTCAGAGGAATCTGATGTCCCTCTGGTCAAGAAACCCAAGAGCAAGCCTGCTGATGATGATGGTGATGATAGTGAGGATGGTCCTCCAAAGAAGAAGCAGAAGAAGGTCAGAATTGTGGTGAAGCCTACTCGGGTGGAACCAGCTGCTGCAGAGGTCAGAAGGACTGAAGCTCCTGCCAGAGTGACTCGTTCATCAGCACATTCAAGTAAGCCTGCACTTGCTTCTGATGATGATTTGAATTTATTTGATGCACTTCCAATTTCTGCCTTACTCCAACACTCTTCAAATCCCCTCCCTCCTATTCCTGAATCCCAGCCAGCCGCACAAACCACCACTCCACCACATTCCCCAAGATCTTCCTTCTTTCAACCTTCTCCTACTGAAGCACCTCTCTGGAATTTGCTTCAGAACCAACCCTCTAGGTCAGAAGATCCAACCTCTCTCCTTACCATTCCATATGACTCATTACTTTCTGAACCACTCATCCAAAACCAACCAGAACCCAAACCAACAGAACCACAACCCAGAACGTCAAATCACTCTGCTCCCAGAGCATCAGCACGTCCTGCTGCCAGAACCACGGATACAGACTCTTCAACCTTCACCCCTGTATCCTTCCCCATCAATGTCGTTGACTCTCCTCCCTCCAATACCTCTGAATCAATTAGAAAATTCATGGAGGTTAGGAAAGAGAAGGTATCTGCCTTGGAAGACTATTACCTTACCTGTCCAAGCCCTAGGCAATATCCTGGCCCTAGACCTGAACGTCTAGTTGACCCAGATGAACCCATCTTGGCCAATCCTATCCAAGAGGCAGATCCCCTAGTTCACCCAGCTCACCCTGTCCCTGACCAACAAGAGCCAATTCAACCAGACCCTGAACCTGAACAATCAGTGTCTAACCAATCCTCGGTTAGATCACCTCACCCTCTGGTTGAAACTTCAGACCCTCACCGTGGAACCTCTGAACCCAATGCTCCCATAATTAACATTGGTTCTCCACAAGGGGCCTCTGAAGCTCATAGCAGCAATCACCCAGCCTCTCCTGAAACCAACCTCTCCATAATTCCCTACACTCACCTTCAACCCACATCTCTCTCTGAGTGCATCAATATCTTCAATCATGAAGCCTCCTTGAGGCTCCGCAATGTGCACGGTCAGACTGACCTCAGTGAGAATGCTGAACATGTGGCTGATGAGTGGAACAATTTGAGCACTTGGCTAGTGGCTCAGTTTCCCGTTATGATGCAGCTCCTGCATGCAGAGGGAAGTCAGAGTGTTGAGGCTGCAAAGCAAAGGTTTGCCAGAAGGGTGGCTCTTCATGAACTAGAACAGAGAAATAAGCTTCTTGAAGCTATTGAAGAAGCCAAGAGAAAGAAAGAACAAGAAGAAGAAGCTGCACGTCAAGCCGCAGCTCAGGCTGAACAAGCCAGACTTGAGGCAGAGCGTCTTGAAGCTGAGGCTGAGGCAGAGCGACTTGCACCAGTTATGTTTACTCCTGCTGCTTCTGCTTCCATTCCAGAACCTCAAGCTGCTCAGAACGTTCCTTCCGGCTCTACTCCGCCAAGCTCATCCAGACTCGACATCATGGAACAACGTCTTGACACTCATGAATCCATGCTGATTGAGATGAAGCAAATGATGATGGAACTTCTGCGCCGGACTGACAAACCTTAGTCTTAGGATTTCTTCTTTTTCCTCTTTCGTTTACTTTGTTTTCCTTTTTGTTAAACTTTATTTTTTACTTATTTGTTCGTTTGTGATTCTATATGCATATATCTATATATATTTGTGTTCCATATGTTTGCAAAACCTGTTTTATTCATAATTGTTCTATGTTTACATCATAATTCTTTCCATCATACATTATTCCCCATATCTAGAATGGAGGATCCTTCCTCATTCTTCTGCATTCTTGGCGCTGCTCCACTCTTTCCTTCTCCAGACGATCCAGTGTATACTCTATGTTGCCGAGTTTGATGCTCAGCTCATCTCTCTCTAGACTATCTTCTGTTGTCTTAAGTCTCTTTTCCACAGTCTCCTTCTCTTCCAGCAGATTCAGCTCCCGCTGGCAAAGCCCCTGAATCTCCTCCACGAAGCAGAGGAACTCCTTCAGATCTTTCTCCATCTCTGGACCAAGATCTTCTTCCAGCAGTGTCTTCGTCAGCTCTTGTATGGTCTTTGTACCATCGGGATGCCTAATATTGAGGAACATATCTTCCTCAAAAGCCTTCCTTCTGAGCTCTTCTAATGCTATTCTGTATGATGCCATTTTTTTCTTACTGAAAATTATTCGAGGTGTGAAGCTTACCTTTCTCTTCAACGCTTTTTATAGGCTTCACTTTCTCTCTGAAAGTTAATGCTCTTACAGTTTCTCGAGGTTAAGTTCTTGGTAACTGACCCTTCTATTTACTCCTTGACCGGTGGTAAACGTTCATCCCTTGCATTAACTCTTCTACTTATGATCGCCTAACTCTGATTCTTACATCATTTTCATTTTCTTTAAACTTAGACCTTCTCTAAGGGGGAGTACCTTGTACTTCAAGCTAAGTTTTTCACACCCCACGCTTTTTGCTTATGACAAAAAGGGGGAGTAAACCCAGTTTTTGATGTGTAAGATGTGTTAGTGTGATTTATTTTTCTTTTGGAGATTTTAAGAGTTCCACCTTCATGACCATAGATGTGTCACTGGGCAAATACAAGGAATACATTTCACTTCTTCTGAAGTGATTATAAGTTGGCTCTGATACCCAAGACTCTGATACCCTGTCCATGACTCTGATCACTTATGCGCTCTGATTATTCGTTTTTCATCTATGTCATAAGTTTTTCACTCTGAACTCTTATATTATTTAGCTCAGAATCTAGACTTTACTAACGTTTTCATCAAGTATTAGATTCAGGGGGAGCTAAGCTCAGAATCAAGCAGTGACTTGAATTCAGAATGAGCAAGATAAACTATTCACATCAGGATAAGTCTTATTCTATATCTCTAAACTCTGAGTGAATTCAGTTTATTGTTTAAGAATTGTTCATCAAAAATCTTAGTTTTGTCATCATCAAAAAGGGGGAGATTGTAAGATCAAGTTTTGATCTAGTAGTACAACTCATGTTTTGATGATTACAAGTTAACCTTTTGATATGAACAATTGTGGTACTCTAACGTGTTTTTCTGAGTGTGCTATTTACAGGCTCTGACCTTAACTTAATTTCACACAAATCAGAAGCACTGTGTATAAAGGGTAACCCAAGCAACGCTTTCGCATTCACCATGTTCAGTATGAACAGTGGAAAAGCTTCAGAAGTTCTGAAGCTATACAAACTCTGATGTGGACTCAGTCGCTAGAAGCTCTGAAGATCCAGAAGTTCTGACAACCAAGAAACACTGAAGGTTCAGATGTTCTGATGGTGTAGAAGACTCTGAAGATCCAGAAGCTGAATAGTGGAAACTCTGAAGTCCAGAAGCAAGAAACTCTAAAGGCCAGTTCTTCCCTCTGAGTTCAGAATCAGAAGATACAATGGTCAGAGGTTCTGTGCTTTCCCTCTGACTCTGATCAACCGGCTTCACAAGTTCCAATATGAAGTATTCCTCTGATCAGAAGTCTCCTAGGTTAAAAGGTCAAGTCGCTATCCAAGTACAAAAGCAAGTGTACCTTCCTGACGACCTACCTAACGTTCTCAGCCACAGCAGAAGCTGGATTTTCCAGAACTGCCCTCCAACGGTAGCATTTCCCATGCAACGCTCAACCCTAATCCTTGGAGTATATATAGAGGCTGAAGATTGAAAGAAGCGGCTAAGAAACTAAGTTGAAGCAATACACGCGCAAGACATATTCAAAATATTCTAAGCCTTCTTTCATCTGAAATTCATTGTGTTTACTATTAGCTTTTTAGAAGCAATTTCTTTGTAAACAAGAACTTCATATACAGTTGTATAGTTTGCCTTTAGGAGATCAAGGTTGATCGGATCCTAGAGAAGACTAAGAGAGTGAATCTTAGTGAGAGCTAAGTCAGTGTATTGTTAGTCACTTGTAGGTTTCAAGTGCAGTTGTAACAATTATCTGATTAGTGGATTGCCTTCATTCTAAGAAGGAAGAAATCACCTTAACGGGTGGACAGGATTAGCTTGAGGGATTTATCAAGTGAACCAGGATAAAATACTTGTGTGCTTTTCTATCTCTTATCTTTAGCACTTAAGTTCTCGAAAGATTTGTCAAAATCTTTAAGGTGGTAGTTTTGTACTGAAAACGTTATTCAAACCCCCCCCTTTCTACCGTTTTTCATACCTTCAAAGATGTTAGTTCTAGAGCCTAAGCTCTGATGCCAATTGATATGTAAATAAGTAACACAAGAAAGGGGGGGTTTGAATTGTGTTCTTAAAAATTACTTGTTAAAACTTTAGTTCATGAAAAGAAGATAAGTTCTTAAGAAAATTGTTCTGGTGACTTTTCAAAAACTGTTTAGTGCAGCGGAAGTAAGTAAATGAAGCAGAACGATCAGCACACAGGAATTTATACTGGTTCACCCTAAACGATTGGGCTACGTCCAGTACTTGGCCACCACCAAGATTTTCACTAGCAAGTATCAAGGACTTCTCCAATACAAGTATTAGACAGGACTTCTCCAAGTATTATCACGGACTTCTCCAAGTATTGTACAGGACTCCTCCTAGTATTATCACGGACTTCTCCAAGTATTGTACAGGACTCCTCCCACAATCAACAAGATTGTTTGGCTCTACAAGAAATCTCTTCTCAAAAGAGTTGGTGTAGACAATTTATGGCACTGGAACTCTCAGGTGTTTTGGGTTCTGAAAGGACGTTGGAACACACAGGAGTTCAGAATCTAAGAGAGAAGTAAGAGAAGAGGTTTGACTCTTTTAAGGTTTGGTATTCTCTCTTGATTTAGCAGAGGTATGAGATCGGATTTGACTCTTAGGAAATCTGCTGTGAGCTTTTAATGCTTTGAAGAATGTTTTGATTAACTGCTCTGAGTTCTTTCTTTTCTTGCAATAAATTTTTCTCTTGTTTTTCTTCAATCTTCAGATATGTTCTTTATATATGATCTTGCTAGTTGTGTAGCCGTTGAGACACAAAATCTGGCCGTTGTTTGTAGCCGTTGTGAGTGTCATCTAACCATTGATTCAAATCTCCGGTTGGTAGCTTCATTAAATGCATGCTGTTGTTCAAAGCTATCCTTTAGCCAAAAAGGTGTACTTTGTCAGCTAGTAGGTGGTGATAGCTTTGGGCTACTTTGCAGAAGAGAGACATTTTGGAAAAGTGATGTTGACGTGTTGTCCTTTTTCCTCTTCATTGGTCATTGAGACTTCTCTCTTCAAAAGTAAATCAGTTTGCACGTGACCAGATTAGTTTCCTTCTGACTAAAGCATGGGGCAAATAGTTGAGATACAATTTTGACTTTCCCGCTCAAAGGCATCTTCTGAAATTCTGAGGTATGACGTGGCATGAAACGATACAGAATAAGTGTCTTCCTTGTTTACTGGACGATGCGGTCATATCTTGCGTAGACTTCTTTTTCCTTATAAGGCTTAGACATATTTGTTGAAGCATGCGACTTTATAATATATATTTCCTGAAAAATGTCATTAACATCTGGAATTAGATTTTAGTAGAGAAAAGTATTTATAAAAATTGTTAGGATCAAAATAAGATTGAAACACGTTGTAACACGTTTGAACTTAACATGAATGCTTTGTTCCATCTGGTACCATATTGCCTGATCCTTTACCTGCTAAAGTTGCTAAAAACCCTCCTAAAAAGGGATCCTTCTCTATGTCTAAATATCATGCAAATATTCCTTTAAAATATCATGTTGAGACACCCAAGGTGATCAGAACCTCTGGGGTAACTAACAAGAAAGGACCCAGAAAGTGGGTACCTAAGGACAAGATTATCTATGTTGCAGATATCCTTGATAGCTCCACTGAAACACCAATCATGGTATCTGGACAGTGGATGCTCGCGTCACATGACGGGAGAAAGGCGTATGTTCCAAGAGCTAAAACTTAAGCCTGGAGGCGAAGTTGGCTTTGGAGGAAATGAAAAGGGTAAAATTGTTGGTACTGGTACTATTTGTGTAGATAGTAGTCCATGCATTGATAATGTGTTATTGGTAGACGGCTTAACACATAACTTATTGTCTATAAGTCAATTAGCTGACAAGGGTTATGATGTTATATTCAATCAAAAGTCCTGCCGGGCTGTAAGTCAAATCGATGGCTCTGTTCTGTTTAACAGCAAGAGGAAGAACAACATTTATAAGATCAGATTATCTGAGTTGGAGGCTCAGAATGTGAAGTGCCTTCTGTCTGTTAATGAAGAGCAGTGGATATGGCATAGACGGTTAGGGCATGCCAGTATGAGAAAGATTTCTCAGCTGAGCAAGCTAAACCTTGTCAGGGGCTTACCCAATCTGAAGTTCGCTTCAGACGCTCTTTGTGAAGCATGTTAGAAAGGCAAATTCACAAAAGTCCCTTTCAAGGCAAAGAATGTTGTCTCAACCTCAAGGCCGTTGGAACTTCTGCATATCGACCTTTTTGGACCAGTGAAAACTGAGTCTATAGGTGGCAAGAGATATGGGATGGTTATCGTTGATGACTATAGCCGCTGGACATGGGTAAAGTTTCTAACCCGCAAGGATGAGTCTCATGCTGTGTTCTCTACCTTCATTACCCAAGTGCAAAACGAGAAGGCTTGTAGGATTGTGCGTGTCAGAAGTGACCATGGTGGAGAGTTTGAGAATGACAAGTTTGAGAGTCTGTTTGATTCCTATGGAATTGCACATGATTTCTCTTGTCCCAGAACTCCTCAACAAAATGGTGTTGTTGAGAGGAAGAACAGAACTCTTCAGGAGATGGCTAGAACCATGCTCCAAGAAACTGGCATGGCTAAGCACTTTTGGGCATAGGCAGTAAATACAGCATGTTACATTCAGAATAGAATCTCTGTGAGACCAATTCTGAATAAGACTCCCTATGAATTGTGGAAGAACATAAAACCCAACATTTCTTATTTTCATCCTTTTGGTTGTGTTTGTTATGTTCTCAATACTAAGGATAGATTGCATAAATTTGATGCTAAATCTTCTAAATGTCTATTACTTGGTTATTCTGAGATATCTAAAGGTTTTAGATTTTATAATACTGATGCTAAGACTATTGAAGAAACTATTCATGTTAGATTTGACGATAAGCTTGACTCTGACCAGTCAAAGCTAGTTGAGAAGTTTGCAGATTTAAGCATTAATGTTTCTGACAAAGGCAAAGCTCCAGAGGAAGCTGAGCCAGAGGAAGATGAACCAGAGGAAGAAGCTGGTCCCTCTGACTCACAAACTCTGAAGAAGAGCAGAATCACTGCAGCTCACCCTAAGGAATTGATTCTGGGCAACAAAGACGAACCAGTCAGAACCAGATCAGCCTTCAGACCCTCTGAAGAGACCTTGCTCAGTCTGAAAGGATTGGTGTCCTTAATTGAACCCAAGTCCATAGATGAAGCTCTTCAGGACAAGGATTGGATTCTGGCCATGGAAGAAGAATTGAATCAATTCTCCAAGAACGATGTTTGGAGCTTAGTGAAGAAGCCTGAGAGTGTCCATGTAATTGGAACAAAATGGGTATTCAGAAACAAGCTGAATGAGAAAGGAGATGTAGTCAGAAACAAGGCAAGGCTAGTTGCTCAAGGCTACAGCCAACAGGAAGGAATAGACTACACTGAAACATTTGCTCCAGTAGCAAGACTGGAGGCAATCAGACTGTTGATCTCTTTCTCAGTGAATCACAACATAGTTCTACATCAGATGGACGTGAAGAGTGCCTTCCTAAATGGTTATATTTCAGAGGAAGTCTATGTTCATCAACCCCCAGGTTTTGAAGATGAGAAGAAGCCAGACCATGTGTTCAAATTGAAGAAGTCACTCTATGGTCTGAAGCAAGCTCCCAGAGCAAGTACACTAAAGAACTTCTGAAGAAGTTCAATATGCTGGAATCTACAGTGGCCAAGACTCCAATGCATCCTACATGCATTCTGGAGAAAGAAGATAAAAGTGGTAAAGTATGTCAGAAGCTCTATCGTGGCATGATAGGTTCACTTCTATACTTAACTGCATCTAGGCCAGACATACTATTTAGTGTTCATTTATGTGCTCGTTTCCAATCAGATCCAAGGGAAACCCACTTAACTGCTGTTAAGAGGATCCTAAGGTATCTGAAAGGCACCACTAACCTTGGCTTGATGTATAAGAAAACATCAGAGTATAAGCTTTCAGGTTATTGTGATGCTGATTATGCTGGAGATAGAACAGAGAGAAAAAGTACTTCTGGAAATTGTCAATTTCTGGGAAGCAATCTAGTCTCATGGGCAAGCAAGAGGCAATCAACCATTGCACTATCAACTGCAGAGGCAGAATATATCTCAGCAGCAATATGCAGCACTCAGATGCTCTGGATGAAACATCAGCTGGAGGATTATCAGATCCTTGAGAGCAATATCCCAATCTATTGTGATAACACTGCTGCAATCTCATTGAGTAAGAATCCTATCTTGCATTCAAGGGCAAAGCACATTGAGGTAAAGTATCACTTTATTAGAGATTATGTACAGAAGGGCGTACTTCTTCTAAAGTTTGTTGATACTGACCATCAATGGGCAGATATCTTTACAAAGCCCTTAGCAGAGGATAGATTTAATTTTATTCTGAAAAATCTGAACATGGACTTTTGTCCAGAGTGAAGATGGATCAGAACCTCTGACTATGATACTTCTTGATCAGAAGATGTCTAGTCCAGAAGGTAACTCAATCAGAGTGTGTGTACCCATTGGTACTGACTCTGAAGCTGAGATAGCAACACGTGTGTCAGTATTTCTGATGCATAGTTCCTTGTGCCCGTGTGACAGTCTGTCATGTTGCGTGTAGATGTGCTTCTCTCCTGTGTGTGATATGTGTATTTACTGTTATTATCTATCTTTAATTTTCAACCGTTGATTTTAAATTGCTTTTTGAATCAACAACGGTTATTTGTCAAAACCCACTATACACACACGATCTCCTTCACTTTCGGTTTTTACTCTCTCTCTCTTCTGCTATTTCAAAACCGCTTACCCTCGATTTCTCTCTCGATCTCTCTTCATCTTTCAACCTTCATCTTCTACCTAAACCTTCAACCGCTCCAAAAATGGTGAGTCAAACCAGAAGAGCTACTGCAGATGCAACCCAGTTCCCTCATATGGTAGTTGGTCTAGCAACAGGTCAAAGGGGTCCTGAGAATCCGAATCAAGATCAAGGTCAAGCTCAAGAGCAGATTATTCCGATTGCAGAACGGGGCTGTGCCGTTCACTGCGTATATGCTCCTGAGGAACTTCAAGTACTGGCAGAATGGAGATTCGACCTCGACAATCTTGCTACAAATGGGTATGATCTTCGTCCTGAAGTCCAAGCTCAAGGTTGGGAAAATTACTTCAACAGGCTTCGAGGACCGGTGTATGACAAACTGATCAAGGAATTCTGGAAGCACGCCGACTGCGATGATACTCAGGTGGTATCTCACATTCTTGGAAGGAAGATCATCATTACAGAGAAGTCTTTCGTGAATCTGCTGGGTGCAGAAACTGCTCTTGGGTATCGTTTCCAATTCACTGAATCGAAGCTGAAACCCAAGACGAAGGATGAGACCAACAAGGCCCTGTACACCAATTACAAACCGGGCAAGACTAATTACAAAGTGATGGACCTTTATCCCAAGCTCAGGATCTGGCACAAGATTCTGCTCAACTGCATAAACCAGAGACCAAAGGGTAGTTCCCCAGACTACATCAACTTCAACCAGAAGGCGATGTTGTTCTTCATCCAAGACAAGAAGAAGATCTGCCTTCCCTACTTCCTGTTCTCCTACTTGAAGGAGTGTATCCGGAAGTCTAGGACTACTGCCTCCATCAAGTCAGCAATCAAGTATATCCCCCTTGGGAGACTGTTGTCTGATCTCTTCATTGAGAGTGGCCTCATTCAAGATCTGGTCAATGCTGGATGCACAGAGGATCTGACCACCATTGTCAGTGATGTCTTCACTGCGAATTCTCTAAAGAAAATGGGCCTAGTCAAGAAGAAGATTGCTCCTGCCCATGAAGACACATCTTCTGAAATCAGAAGTAGAAGGGTGCCTCTGAATGACTACCCTCTGTGGACACAGGCAGACAATCCTGAAGCCATTAGGTGCTATGTTGAAGACCTAAGGGCTCAAGGCTATGAAATTGATCTCGATGAATTCTTCAGCAGACTGCCGCCAGCTCCAGAGTTTCCTTCTCCTATCAAGAAGAAAGTTCAGAGGAAGATGATCCTAGAAGAATCTTCTGAGGAATCAGATGTCCCTCTGACCAAAAGGAAGAAGGCTGGTCAATCCAAGAGAAAACATGATGAAACCAGCAAGCCAGATGATGGTGATGATGGTGATAATGAGGATGGTCCTCCTTCTCCTAAGAAGAAGAAGAAGCAGGTCAGAATTGTGATGAAGCCTACTCGGGTGGAACCAGCTGCTGAAGTGATCAGAAGGATTGAAACTCCTGCCAGAGTGACAAGATCATCAGCACAATCAAGTAAGTCTGCAGTTGCTTCTGATGATGATTTGAATTTATTTGATGCACTCCCCATATCAGCCATGCTCAAACAATCTTCAAATCCACTCACTCCCATTTCTGAGTCCCAACCAGCTGCACAAACCACCTCTCCACCACATTCCCCAAGGTCTTCATTTTTCCAACCTTCTCCTACTGAAGCACCTCTCTGGAATTTGCTCCAGAACCAACCCTCTAGGCCAGATGAACCAACCTCTCCCATTACCATCCAGTACAACCCATTAACTTCTGAACCCATCATCCCTGAGAAACCAGAGCCTAACCAAACAAAACCTGGACCCAGAACCTCTGATCACTCTGTCCCAAGAGCATCAGAACGTCTGGCTCCCAGAACCACGGATACAGACTCTTCCACAACCCTTACACCTGTATCCTTCCCAACAAATGTTGCTGACTCTTCTCCTTCCAACAACTCTGAATCCCTTCGAAAATTCATGGAAGTTAGAAAAGAAAAGGTGTCTACCTTAGAAGAATATTATCTCACTTGTCCAAGCCCTAGGAGATATCCTGGCCCTAGACCTGAACGTCTAGTTGACCCAGATGAACCTATCTTGGCCAATCCTTTACATGAGGCAGACCCTTTGGCTCAACAAGCTCACCCTGCCCCTGACCAACAAGAGCCTGTTCAACCAGAACCTGAACCAGAACAATCTGTGTCTAACCACTCCTCAGTTAGATCACCCCATCCTCTGGTTGAAACTTCAGAACCTCACCTTGGAACCTCTGAACCAAATGCTCAAATGTTTAACATTGGCTCTCCACAAGGTGCCTCTGAAGCTCACAGCAGCAATCACCCAGCCTCTCCTGAAACCAACCTCTCTATAATTCCTTACACTCACCTCCGACCCACATCTCTCTCTGAGTGCATCAATATTTTCCATCATGAAGCCTCATTGATGCTACGCAATGTGCAAGGTCAGACTGACCTAAGCGAGAATGCTGAACATGTGGCTGAAGAGTGGAACAATCTGAGCACTTGGCTAGTGGCTCAAGTTCCCGTTATGATGCAGCTACTGAATGCAGAGGGAAGTCAGAGGATCGAGGCTGCAAAGCAAAGGTTTGCTAGAAGGGTGGCTCTTCATGAACAAGAACAGAGACATAAGCTACTTGAAGCTATTGAAGAAGCCAAAAGAAAGAAAGAACAAGCAGAAGAAGCTGCACGTCAAGCAGCAGCTCAAGCTGAACAAGCCAGATTAGAGACAGAACGACTTGAAGCTGAGGCTGAAGCTCTTAGATGCCAAGAACTTGCACCCGTAGTTTTTACTCCTGCTGCTTCTGCTTCCACTCCAGCTCCTCACGCTGCTCAGAATGTTCCTTCTAGTTCTACACAGCCAAACTCGTCCAGACTCGACATTGTGGAACAACGTCTTGACACTCATGAGTCTCTGCTGATTGAAATGAAGCAAATGATGATGGAACTTCTGCGTCGATCTGATAAACCCTAGCTTTAGGATTTATTCGTTTTGATTTCTTTTTCTTTACCTGTGTTTTATTTCGTTAACCTCTGGCTCTTTCTTGTTAATCTTTACTTTGCTCGTTTGTGATTATATATGCATATATATCTATATATCTGACATTATGTTTGCAAATTTTTTTTATTATTCATCATAACCGCTTTTACATCATACATTTTTTTTTTTCCTAAAATCCTAGAATGGAGGATCCCTCCTCATTCTTCTGCACTCCTGGCGCTGCTCTGACCTCTCCTTCTCCAGACGCTCCAGTGCATACTGGATGTTGTTGAGCCTGTCTTTTAGCTCATCCCTCTCCAGAATCTCTTCTGCAGTCTTGAGCTTCTTTTCCAAGATCTCTTTTTCTTCCAGCAGCTTTAGTTCAAGCTGGCTGAGTTATTGCACCTCCTCCACGAAGGCAAGAAATTCCCTCAAGTCTCTATTCAACTCTGGACGCAGGTCCTCCTCCAGCAGTGTCCGTGTTAGCTCTGAGATGGTTGTTGTACCCTCTGGATGCCTAATGTTGAGAAACAAGTCCTCCTCAAAGGCTCTCTTTCTCAGCTCCTCTAATGCGATCATGTATGATGCCATTTTTCTCTGGTATGATGTTGTGAAGCTTACCCCTCTCTCCAATGCTTTATATAGGCTTCACTTTCTCTCTGAAAGTTAATGCTCCTACAGTTTCTTGAGGTTAAGTTCTTAGTAACTGACCCTCCTCTTTACTCCCTTGGCCGGTGGTAAACGTTCTTCTCTTGCATTAACTCTTCTATTTATTTCGCCTAACTCTGATTCATGCATCGTTTTAATTGTCTTTAAACTTAGACCTTCTCTAAGGGGGAGTACCTTGTACTTCAAGCTAAGTTTTTCACACCCCAAGCTTTTTGCTTATGACAAAAAGGGGGAGTAAACCCAGTTTTTGATGTGTAAGATGTGTTAGTGTGATTTATTTTTCTTTTGGAGAATTTAAGAGTTCCACCTTTATGACCATAGATGTGTCACTGGGCAAATACAAGGAATACATTTCACTTCCTCTGAAGTGATTCTAATTTGACTCTGATACCCAAGTCTCTGATACCTTGTCCGTGACTCTGATTACTTATGCGCTCTGATTACTCTATTTTCATCTATGTCATAAGTTTTTCACTCTGAACTCTTATATCATTTAGCTCAGAATCTAGACTTTACTAATGTTTTCATCAAGTATTAGATTCAGGGGGAGCTAAGCTCAGAATCAAGCAGTGACTTGAATTCAGAATGAGCAAGATAAACTATTCACATCAGGATAAGTCTTATTCTATATCTCTAAACTCTGAGTGAATTCAGTTTAATGTTTAAGAATTGTTCATCAAAAATCTTAGTTTTGTCATCATCAAAAAGGGGGAGATTGTAAGATCAAGTTTTGATCTAGTAGTACAACTCTATGTTTTGATGATTACAAGTTAACCTTTTGATATGAACAATTGTGGTACTCTAACGTGTTTTTCTGAGTGTGCTATTTACAGGCTCTGACCTCAACTCAATCTCACACAAATCAGAAGCACTGTGTATAAAGAGCGACCCAAGCAACGCTTTCGCATTCACCATGTTCAGTATGAACAGTGGAAAAGTTTCAGAAGTTCTGAAGTTATACAAACTCTGATGTGGACTCAGTCACTAGAAGTTCTGAAGATCCAGAAAGTCTGATAACCAAGAAACACTGAAGGCTCAGATATTCTGATGGTGTAGAAGACTCTGAAGATCCAGAAGCTGATTAGTGAAATTCTGATGTCCAGAAGCAAGATACTCTGAAGACCATGTACTTCCCTCTGAGTTCAAAATCAGAAGAAACAATGGTCAGAGGATCTGGGCTTTCCCTCTGACTCTGATCAACCGGCTTCACAAGTTCCAACATGAAGCTTTCTCCTGATCAGAAGTCTCCTAGGTTTAAAGGTCAAGTCGCTATCCAAGTACAAAAGCAACTGTACCTTCCTGACGACCTACCTAACAGTCTCAGACACAGCAGAAGCTGGATTTTCCAGAACTGCCCTCCAACGGTAGCATTTCCCATGCAACGCTCAACCCTAATCCTTGGAGTATATAAAGAGGCTGAAGACTGAAAG
Organism: Lotus japonicus; assembly: GCF_012489685.1. Lineage (NCBI taxonomy): Eukaryota > Viridiplantae > Streptophyta > Magnoliopsida > Fabales > Fabaceae > Lotus > Lotus japonicus. Next base: position 30,444,728 of record NC_080043.1, on the reverse strand, counting down.
AAGCGGCTAGAAGCATTCACATACGCGCAAGACAAATTCAAATTCTTCTAAGCTTTCTTTCATCTGAAATTCATTGAGTTTACTATTAGCTTTTTAGAAGCAAATCTCTTGTAAACAATTCTTTGATAAACAGTTTGTTTAGTTCCTTTAGGAGATCAAGGTTGATCGGATCCTAGAGAAGACTAAGAGAGTGAATCTTAGTGTGAGCTAAGTCAGTGTAATTGTTAGTCACTTGTAGGTTTCAAGTGCAGTTGTAACTCTTACCTGATTAGTGGATTGCCTTCATTCTAAGAAGGAAGAAATCACCTTAACGGGTGGACTGGAGTAGCTTGAGTGATTTATCAAGTGAACTAGGATAAAATCCTTGTGTGCTTTTCTATCTCTTATCTTTAGCACTTAAGTTCTCGAAAGATTTGTCAAAATCTTTAAGGTGGAAGCTTTATCTTGAAAACGTTATTCAAACCCCCCCCTTTCTACCGTTTTTCATACCTTCATCGCGCATTGAAGATAATTTGAGCTCCGTGAGGAAAGAGCAAGTTGTGCAACACAACGCCATGATAGCAAGAATCAACCAAACTGAAGCACAATTTTCGTCATTCATGACTTATTTCAATGTCTCCCAACGTCAAATAAGTTCTGACGTCGCAGATCTGAGAGCCTTGTTGACCTATGTTTACAAGAAATAATGTAACGCCTTGCTTAATGCTTGTTAATTTCCGTTTGATGTTCAAGTCCTTTTCTTTGAATGAGAGGTAGAATGAGAAGGATTGAAAATTTTACCATATGGATGTGGATGATATTCACGCTCTGCTATTCCAGATCAATTATTTACTTTGTTAGTTTCAAATCTTGCTTTCTTCTCTTCATATTCACTCTTGCTTAATGAGGTTCGCTGCTGGGTGGGTCATGGCTAGGTGGGGGTGGCGGCCCCTATCCCGTGTGAGGTTGCAGATATGTTTGTGTTTGTTTGTGTTTTTTTTTTTTATTCTTAAGTTGGTGGAGAGGGTTGAAGCGTTGAAGAACAGGGGATGAATACATTGAAGAATTTAATTATGGTGCTAAACATGAGTTAATTAATATCATCCAAAAGGGTATTCATTTTTTTTAAATCACGTTTTTTACATATCATCCAAACATAAATCATGTTTACTCAAACACAATTTTATTCAAAATCATTCTAACAAAATCACGTTAATTCTAACACGTCGTGTCTAACGGGATGCCAAACGGGCACATGTTGGGTGGATTATACGCGATTCTGCTGTAGATAACGATCAGCACTTTCATGGTCTGTAGCAGCCTTGGATCACAGATTGCGTTCCTAGAGAAAAATAGGGAGATTATTTAGCCATGGTGGCTCCGTACTTGAGTCTCGAGCGGAGGAGGCCGGGAGCGCAGTGTACTCGAAAAAAATTCCATGAGAGCGTAATCTAGCTGCAGCATTTACAAAGATTTCTGAACAATTCTGACAAACTACGGGGTTCAGTAGGAAGAGTTGAGAAAGTTTTGAATCCTTTAGTATTTATACACAACTTATTTATTTATTAATTGGCGCCCTCTCTCTTTTATAGGCTTTGTCGGTTAATGACACTTAATTTTTGGTTCGTTAGTTTCAATCATCCCTGGAAATAAATACGGTGGCAACTAGGTCTAGGTCTCCCTAATATGCACCACTTTTTAGAGTGTTACAATTTCACACCACTTACTTTGACCGGTTATAACAGGTCAACATATTATTGTTTTTAAAAAAATATACCATTAAAAATGTGTTATAAATTAAATTTCTTTAAAAGAAAATGTCATGACCTATTATAGCAGGTTAAAAAAAGTGGTGTTGCATATTAGAGGTCACTGCAAAATATTGTGTTGTGAAAGGTAAAGTTCATTGAAACTAAAAGCTGTTTTCAATAATAAGGCGACCAAAGTGCATTGGTCTTCTTGAACCATGTAATGGTAAAAGATTGTGTCGTGAAAGCAAAAGATTATTGTAAGCAAAAGTTACTTTCAATAATAAGGCGAACAATGATAATTAAGTTGAGCTTACGATTAAAAATATAAAAACATGACATTACAATAAGCCACCTTACAATAGCCTCTTTTCCCAGCCTTGCAAGCAACAACCCATTGGCCGACCTCTGCATCCGGTTTTTCATTTACCAAATTTTTCCCTCTTTAACTGTTGAGTCACTTTCTCAAGTCTGCTAATTCTCTCTTCAAGTTCCACAACATTTGCAGAGGAATATATTTCAACTTGGTTCCCAGAGGGATTTCCTTTGTCACGAGACATCCCACCTTCAGAATCTTTCTTCAAACTCCCTAATGATAGTTCAGTTATATCTTTAGTGACATGTTACATAACTCGTAAAAAAGAATATTACACAGAAAGTTCAAAGAAAAACAAGAAATCGCCATAAACGACAAACTCACCCCAACTTTATTTTCGGAGAAAAGCCCCGAAGAAACAAGCAACTACAGAGCTAAAAGGGGGAAGCAGCAGGTTAAATTCGGCACATGTAACGCCAGGTTACACATTATTTTTGTTTCTTTCTAAACCAATAAAAAAATTTGGGAGATCAATTTATTTTTTACCACGCAAGACATTGGTAGACGGCGACTTTGCAGACAACTGAAACACAAATTTTTTTTCACTTAAAAATGTACTTTGTAAAAAGATAAGGTAATATTGCATAAAATAAACCAAGTTCAGACTGCATATGAGAGATTAGTTTAAAGCCAGGGGCGGGCCCACACTATAGTCAAGGGGTCCAGTCGAACCCCCTGGAAAAAAATTTCAACATACCACCTTGTATATAGGATTAGTTATTTTTTATGAACCCTCTGAAATTTCGATTTGGCATCTAGGCCCCCACATACTCTTCTCAGTCTTTATCTCTCACACGTACTCAAAGGTGTTCTCCCCCTCTTTATTCGCAGTCTGGAATGTACATACCTAGGTCAAGCGGCTAAGCACACATTGAACCCACGTACCACCATCCTTACCTATCCCGGTTTTGCAGTCAATGTCTCACAAACCTATTTCATACCAGTCTCTCTTATGCGATTCATGCCCTGGTTTTGAAATTCCCATGCTCTCTTATGTCCATAAAAACGGAATAATTTTCCAGAAAAAAGGAACCACGTCTGTATGATTCATTGATTTCTTACAGAATACAGAGCAATGATACATATACCCAAAATTTTGGGCCACCAAAAATCTACTTTTAGATTTAAATTGATAGTGATTGCAAATTGCTTTAAGTGTATGGATTAGAAAGTAACAATACATGGTTTTTACCCATGATCCTACACGGTTTATAGCTAAGCGAAAGTAACAGGAAATCATACAAGAGATAGCAAATGGACTAACCGGATATGACGACCGAAGCGGAGGCGGAGCAAGCCGGAGAAGAGACGGTGATCGAATCAACACCAGACGTCGGACAGATCACAGAGCGGGTAGAACCAACGGATTCCATGATAGGAGCGACAGAAAATGGAATCTGGGTTTGAGAGTTAGAGAGAACGAGAGAAGAAGGTGATAGGAGAAGGTAAATCTGGGTGTGAGAGTAAGAGAGAGAAGTTGAAAAGATAATGGTTTGGATGAATGGACGAAGGGAGAAACATGGAGAATTGCGAATAATGAATACGGTTGGTGAGAATGGTGAATTCGGAAGGTTCTAGAGCAAAAAAATGAATGAATACGTGTGAGATACAAGGAATCGGTTTAGCCCAATATAAAAATAAAAAAATACAATCTTGACTTGTGAAGAGATGCTAGTGAATAATGTTCACAATTTTTTTTTGTAAATAATGAATACGGTGGGTGAATGGTGAATCTTATAAAATAAAAAACAATTCAAGCTTTATTTACACATTATTTAAATCCTGTCAATATATCAATTGTGTTAAGAAATTAGTGAAAATGAGAGGGGAGAACCGGAGAAGAGAGAATGATAGAGTGAGATAAGTAAAATGGTTTGGAATGAGGTGTGGCTGCTTGATGCAGCCTCCTTTATGTGTATGGTTAAAACTATGACAATTACATACTGAAGAGATACATAACTTAAGCCAATAAAAGAGATACATGACTCAAACCTATATGATAAACGTGGCTAAACATATATATATTTTTACATATAATCACGTTTTGATAAAAGTGTCCAATAATAAATAATAAATATTTTTACAAAGAACTCACGTTTAACACTCAGATACTGTATTTTTCATTTCCATTCTATTTGTTGTTTTAGCATTTGCACTAGTTTCAAAATGTATGTTGTTTCTCAAAACCAATGTATTTTTACTGTGGTTATTCCTTCTATACCTTTATTTAATATTAGGTCTCTCATTTATCATCTCTACTCTTCACCAAGCACAATTATCACTATCCACTAAGGCTATGCTTGACATGCATGTTTAGCAGATTAGCTTGGTTAAAGTTGAAAAACTAGCTAAAAGCTTATAAGATAGCTGAAAGCTGAAAGATACGTGATTTGAACAAAAGTTATGGTAAAACTAGTTGTTTAACAAGCTTAAATTGGAAAATGACTCAAAAGGACATACTTGTATAATTTTTTTATTTTTTTTTGATATTGTGGAGGGCTTAAAGCCCATGTATAATTATTTTTATATTTACCATTACTATATTATCACATTAAAGTAAAATAAGATCCTAACCATTAGAGTGAAATGTGCATGGAGACCTTATGAATGTCTTAAATTCTACGTGGCAGTCTGGGCCCACAAAAAGTTAGTTAAGTCCCAAAATAAGATCTCATCATTGGAGATGCTTTAAAGCTTGAAGGTATAAGCTATCTGAGGTAGCTTATAGCTAAAAGCTAATAGCTTATTCAATTTATTCTCATTTTTATCCTTAATATTTTATTCAAAGTCTACTATATATTTATATAATACAATTTCTACTCTTATATATTTATAAAAATATTAAACATATTTTCTCCTCCAACAACATGAAATATATTTGCTTTGGTTCGGAGTAATGATATATACCTATCTCATTTTCTAAACAATCAATTTTCACCTATTTTAATTCATATATCTTTCTTTTTATTAGCTATTTCCTATAATACTTTTTTTCCCTTGCTTTTATTTTCTTGATATTTATCTCTTCCTTTCACCTCTCCACCTCATTTTTTAAATGCCAATCGAACATTATCCTCTGGTCCGTGCATTTCAAAATAGTATAATGGAAACAGGAAGTACACACAGGTTGATGGTGAGTTAAGAAGAGACATCAAGTAAAAGGTTTGATACGCAAGGAGCACGAATATGTCTTCGGATCAACTTTATGTCCCCTTTAAGTCACACATCAAAGGTCTTCGCTCACGACCTCACGTCAACAGCTTTATGTCCCATAAGCTCCACTGACCCGTATACCTAGGTTTGTACTTAAAATTTTATCCTATTTGTCTTGCCAATATTAAATTCTTGGGAGAACCTAATATGCACTATTTTTAGGTGGTGTAATTTGACTGGGTATATAGCAGTTCAACACATTATTTTTTTAAAGAAAAAATGTCATTAAAAATTTGTCATATATTAAATTTATTTAAAAAAAGATGTGTTGACCTGTTACAGCATGTTAAAAAAAGTGGTCTAGACCACTTATGTTTGGTTGGAGGGAGAGGAAAGGAAAGGGAAAGAAAATACGGAAATCGAGGAGTGAACATGAATTAAACATTAGTCCAAATTCACTCCTCGATTTCCGTGTTTTCTTTCCCTTTCTTTTCCCTTCCCTCCAACCAAAAAGTGGTCAACATTAGGGGTCACCTAAATTCTTATCAAATGTCTTTTTCTTTGGGAATGTCGGATTGTTTACTATTATTCTCGTTTTTAGACTATTTAGTTAGCGAATTTTTAATAACTTTTATTCTAATTGCGAATGTTGAACCAAATCTATTCGATCTCAATCTATTGGTTCGTTTTAGTTCTGAAACAAAAATTTAGTAATTTTAATCACCCTAGACCAATTGTTTGATTTGTTTAGACATTTAAGGACCTTAAATTCGACCAATCCGGTCTTATTACACCCATTAACTTAACTATAACGTGATCAACAATCATTTAATACAGTTGGATTTGTTTAGTGTTTACTAAGTCCATATTTGCACATTGAACATTAATACTATTTCACTGAATTAATGATAATTCAAAGTGCCTAATTTATCCCCAAGAATATTTTTCTGGACAAGTTTATCGAATACAAAAAGTAAGAGACTATTATATGTTTTTGGCTCAATTATTTAATTTTAAATTAATTATATTTTTATTATGTTTTCACCATAAGTAATATATTATTTTTTCTATTAATATAAACCTAATTTTTTTAAGTCTGCCGCCTCAAAATCAAAATATATCTTCCTGATAACGTATTTGGCCTCAATAAACTTAAACTATTGGAGATAACTCTAAACAATTTTTTTAGTAAAATAGATCTCAAAAATAACTCTATTATCACATTAAATTATTTTAATTTAATTTCACTTCATCATTGTTATTACTGTAATCACAGAAACAAAAATATCAAAACTACTTTAGTAATATTAGCAAAATTACATAAGAACTCCAGGTTAGTTGTCTGAAGGAAATAAACAAATAAATAATGACATTAATACATTATAGAGGCAAATTTGTGTGTTTTGTCGTCGTTATATATGACCATCAGCTTAAAGGCAGATTATATCTGTGATTAGCCTTCCTACTTCTTCCATTCGTATCCTTTCATAATCAAACCTCTGTCTCCTTGTTGCGAAATCGCAAAATGACTGCCTGGCAAGATGTGCTTTACCACGTGTTCCATAGATTACCTGCATACATTGTATGTAGGTTTAAGTGCGTAGGAAAAAGAGTGGACTACACCAGGATCCCCAGATTTTGTGAGGAACAAGCAGACCATATGCTGTCAGTTGGCGATCTCCACATCTTCACTTCTCCGGTCTCTGACTATCACCAAGTTACAGGGTTGGGTCTACATAATTTATTAGAGGACGGGCCTGCGGCTGGTGTTCCGACAGACTTTTTCAATGTCGTTGCACGGTCGGGGAAGATTCTTTCGTCATGGAATGGCTTGATTGTTGTCCGTTTCAGGCGGAAAAAAGTGTTTCGTCTCTTGATCTGTAATCCTGTGACCAGTTCATGGGCTCCCCTCAGGACACGTTGTGGTGAGTACGACGCGAATGCTAATGTCAATATCATCATCATCCCAGCTACGGCCCCGACCCGCAATGATTACCGATTGCTTTCGGTGACCCGACAAAATAAGATTTTCCCGCCTTATGTCTTAAAGGAGTACAACCAAATAGCGGACCAGTGGCAAGTTCTTAACCCAGACATGAATTTGGGTGACCGGAAATTGAATATTAGTAAACCTGCAATTGTGAATGAATGGATATATTTTATGTCTGACAATTATCATTACATGAACTTCATTGATGATGCTACCATCATGCCATACATAATGGCCTACTCTCTCACTGATCATACAAGCGTGCGGTTGGACCTTCCCAATAATGCTCTTGAATATCTCTTCCACGGGTCATATGGAGTTTTCACATGGGGCTGTAGATGGACATCTCAAGAGTCTCTTTGCCTAGTAAGGTTTATTAACTCTTCCTTCACTCTTTTCACTTGTGCAGCCCCTACTTCTCAAAATTCTTCGTGGGTTCAAATTCTTCATGTTACCATGGATGATCTAGTGCTTTCTGCAGCCCGTTCTTCACCCAACTCGATCTTTAGAGAGCCTATAAGATGGCCCTATACTGTTGTTAATGGAAACTGTTTAATCTTTGCAACCAGAGAAAAAATTTACGGGTACAACATAAATGGTCCACATCCCTGGAAATTGAGGCAGCTAGGGATCAATGATTCGAGGACAAATATTAACTTTATTCCTTACTCTAGTACGTTTCAACGATGTCGCTGTCCTCATCCATCTTCTTTTAAAAAGTTTCTTGCTAACAACTATTAAATGTTTAATGATTTAGTTACGTATCAATGTGTGACTTCAGGGTAGCAGTGTTGTTTTTTGTAGCATATTTTTAATATCCGGATCCTAATGCGTTCAATTACGATTGAAATGTACAAAAGTTCAACCATGTCAATTCGGGGCCGTTTTGGTTTATATCAAATTTGTTCACAGTGGATGTTGTCACGTTTTACTCTAATTTATTTTCCTGGTAGTGAACTTTTTTACTTGTCAATTTACTTTTCAGAATGCCATTGGCTTCTAATGTGGGCAAGAGGCAGCGATTTACGGTATTTTTTTTTTAATTAATGTACGGTAGGTTATTTAACAGAAACTCATAGCTCTATGCGTGTATTGTTGTAACTTGTAACCCGGAAGATACATATTTCAAACTTTATACTTATTTTCTACGAAAAACCACAACCAAATAGTATCCGGGAAAAACTTGTAAACATAAATAAAGACTCCCTACCTCGTTCGCATTGAAGTAATGAAACATGGGTTTTCCTAAATTGCGTATCTTGATATTTTCGAAGGTGCAAGATATCAGGTTACACCTTTTTCTATAGTCTTGCGTAACCAGATGATTTTTTTAAATTAACTCAAACTTCTAGAGAAGTTGGCTGATAATTTCTTTTTTAATATGAAACACACATTATCTCTCTCCTCACCCGCTTCACTTTTTCATCATCATCTTCAGTTTATTAATTTTATTTTTAATCTGGAAAAACCCATCTCTTTATTATTCATTATAATCATTACTAAAATTATCTTATGTAAAAATGAAATATTCAAATTTTATTTATTCATTAAAAATTGAGTGATTTTTTTAAAATAATAATTATAATTGAAATTGACAATAATACATTGTTCATAACAATTAGTTTATATTATTTACTAATTTTGGATAATCATAAGTTGATAAATTTAGAACAAAAATAAAAAATAAAATTTATTAGTATTTTGACTTATTAAAAACATTTATCGATAAATAATATCAAATAAATAGTTGAAAATTAAAAAATAATGTATAAGATACAATTATTTATAAAAAAAAGTCTCTTTAAATACAATTTTTGATCTATTATATAGAAGCAAAAATAACTTGAGGAAACATGACAGAAAAAATAATGACAACAAAAGTTGAATAAACTTAAATTTACTAAGGATCTAATTTTCAGATTTAAAGCATAAGGGACTATTTTTCCAAATGATTCAATCTTAGTAACATGAACATTCAATCTCAGCAAGAGGCACACATGTATTGATGCACAAAAAGATATTTAAACAACCTGTTATAGTGAAGCAAGGTGTGCAAGTGTAGTTGAAATCAAGTCAAAAATGAAACAACTTTCACAAAAATGCATGTCACAACACTGAAAAATATAAGCATTAAACCATAAAACCCAGATATGCAATTGGACACAACACATTGCATAAAATATATAAAAATAGTCAACATTGTCATCACAAATTAATCAAAGACCAGCAACACAGCAACACTGCAACACAGCAACAACTCCCCTAAGCTTCACCCCCAGCAACGTCCATTGATGCACCCTCATCCACCTGTTCACGAGCGATAAGGCCTTTCCACTGAAGGAACTCCTTTGTGATCACATCAGAATGCACTGGACAGAAATGGCTCCACCCTGGAAAGGGATGAGCCATCATGTCATTCAGGGCATGTGTGATAAGAAATCCATAAGGGATTGCATAAGTGTTGTTCCTGAACACGCGCTTGATATGATCAAAAACAAGGTGGACAGGATCTATACTCAGATCCTTGAGGGTGTGGTATATTATGAAGACATCCTTATCCAGGACGTAATCCTGGAACTTAAGCCTTGGGCAGTACACGTTGACAACCAGGGTGTGAATCATCCTTGCAACAGGGGTCAGATTTTTCACTTCGGTGGCTTCTTCAGGGGAGATGTAATTTCTTCCATAAACAGCACGGTGGATGTCCCTGTTTCCGATCTCAAGGTTCCATGCCCGTTCATATTGTGCTCCTTGGCTTGGAGCACCCAGCAATTGAGCAATCCTAGCCATGTTCAAATTAACAGCAAAATCAAATACGTCTGCCACTATACCATCCTCTTCATTCAAAGTAGCAGAACCCCAAAACTCCTCAACAAGTTCAGGGTAAATTGGAGAAAGTGATGCATTGTTGATGCACTGCAGTGGGGAGTTAAAAATTTGGTCTGCGCCAGGAACATTCCATTCAAATAAGTCCTCAGAATTGTAGGTCATGGGATTGCAGACAGTCCTAGAAGCCATTTCAGGTGTTCTTTGATTGGTCTACAAGAAACAATTCAGAAAATAAGTTAACAAAACTAAGAACATATGTAACTATATAGAGACAATAAAGGAGCAGTTACACAACATGGAGATAACTGATAATTAATGGGGGAAGTTAAACAACGTGTGAGTATGTGTAACTGATAGTTAAACAATTTGAAGAGTCTTACTTTTCTGTAACTACCTGAATTTACACGCTTCTTTTTGCAAGTTAGTGGCAAAGTGTAATCAAACAGAACAATCAAACACTTCTAAATCAGATAACGAAGGAAGTAAGAAGCGTATTTGAAATTGAAATTGAAAAAAACTGCCACGTTTCAATTAAGATAGGTAATGAACGAAAAAGCGCCAAAATCAAACAAACCCTAAATAGAAATTAAAATCCTAAATAGAAATTGAGGATAATCATGTTCAGATCAGACAAGTAATGAACGAAAAAAGCCCCAAACAAACCCTAAATTGAAATTAAGCAGGATATTGGTCAAATAAGAGAAGTAACGAACGAAAAAGCCCCAAAATCAAACAAACCCTAAATAGAAATAAAGCAGAATCACGGTCAAGTACTGAACGAAAAACCCCCAAAACAAACAAACCCAAAATAGAAATTAAGCAGAATCATGGTCAATTGAGAAGTACTGAACGAAAAAGCCCAAAAACAAACAAACCCTAAATAGAAATTAAGAAGAAACATGGTCAGATAAGAGAAGTAATGAACGAAAAGCACCAAAATCAAGCAAACTCTAAATAGAAATGAAATTAAGCAGCGTGTAGGCGGAGATGAAGATTTTCTACAAAATCGAAAAGGGACTAACCTCTTGAGCTTCAGCAGATGGAAGTGTAAAGTTTTTGTAATGGGAACTGAGGGGTATTTAAATCGGGCTGAAGAGAGCACTCTTCCCATTGGCGATTCGATTTCTTGCACCGGTTGAGTGTCAGGAGTGGGTGTGTATTCAATGGTGATTGACGTTCGGATTCAATTCAATCAACTCAAATTTGTAGCATACCAAGGCCTACAATGATTTTTCCTATGTCTCTCTTCCCTATATTGGGGCTTGATGAGACCGTATAGAGAAGAACTGAGAGTGGGTTCTCACAATGAAGATAGGTTGGGGAATAGTGTGCTACAGCTGGAAATATATTGCTTTATAATATTTGTATTAAAAGTTGAAAAAAATATACTAAATTGTCTCTTGGTTATTTGGGCAATAGCTCCATATCCTATCCCTCCATATACTCATATTTTTTTCCAACAATTTCTTAATTTTTAACATGTTTCTTGCGTTTTTTTTGTTATAAGCACATTCTTTATAATTATTTATGTTATTTAAATTATTTTCACAATTTATTAATTTTAAATATATGAATTTGAAATATTTTCCATATTTTACAACTAGTAATTAATATATTTTGGAGTTAAGGGATCTCGAGCCCTAGTATGATTGTAGTCACACGCGAGTTAGGTTCTCACACACGATTGACTAAAGTTCCTCTCGCTCCTCTCGTGTCAGAGTAAGTGATATCACGAACTTATATGATTGTAGTCACTCTTGAATTAGGGTTATCACGCACGATTGACTAAATACATACTTAAATTTAATAATTTATTTTCATAATTAGCATTGAATTATATTTTAATAACTCCTTTATTTTATAAATTAAATGCAAAAAACTCAAGTGTGCTTTACATATATATAATATATATAGAAGATAGATAGATTTGATGAAACTATAATTAAATTTTTTTTCCATTTATATATATGCAGAGTGCTATGAATTACATCACCTTGACTTGTTCTAGTGGTTAAGAACTTGTCATTAAATTATTTTTTCGACCCGTTGTTACATTTATTTTTTTGATTAATTTCAGTGTTGCGTTTATTTTAAACATGATTAATGTATAAAAAACGGTGCAACTTTTGTTCAATATGACTCCTCATCGTAGTGGGATTTTATCTTGCTAAAGTACATGATGCAATTGCTTCAATCCCTTATTTTTCCATTTTTTTCTTACAATTTCTTAAATTTTAACATGCTTCTTACGTTTTTTTTTATAAGTACATTCTTTATAATTCTTTATGTTATTTAAAATACTTACACTATATATTATTAATATTTACATTTTAAGTATTAAATTTAACTTATAAATATATTTAAAATTGGACATGGTATTTAAAACAAAATTCAAACAAAATGCATTACATTATATGAATTAATTAAAAAAGTAATGACAATTAATTAAAAAATCATGGTACAAGAATGAATTTTTTTTTCCTGGTATTGGGCCCAACGGTCACAAAAATGCCCAAAACGACAGCACCTCTATCTCACCCAAAGGCCAAAACGACAGCAGATTGCTATACGGTTCTCGAAGCTTCACTTCACCCTCTGAAATCCTCACCCTTTTCCTCTGAAACTCTCTCAAAGCCTTTTCCTCTGAAACCCTTTCCACCCTCTGAAACCCTTTTCCTCTGAAACTCTCTCAAAACCTCCTTTCCACCCTCTGAAACCTCCTTTCCTCTCGAAGCCACTCACAACCGCCCCGTCTCAGACCACAACCGCCGTCTCCACCCACTCTCTCCAAGCCTCCGCCTCTCTGAAACCCTCAAAACCCGCTTTCTTTCTTGCTCCCTCTCACTCAATCGAAGCCCAGATCACGCATGGGGCCATGTTATAGATCGGAGATCGGAGGACATGCAAGGTGGTTGTGTGAAAGAGAAGATTCCAGATCGGAGGACATGCAAGGTGGTTGTGTGAAAGAGAAGGTTCCAGATCGGAGATCAAAGGCTCAAAGGTTCAGAGCGAATGCAAAACTCCAGCCATTTTTGTGTAATTTTCTTGATTTGTTTCAAAAATGTGTATTTTTATTGTTTAATCTGTGTTCATCTCTGCTAATTACAAAATATCTCTCTGCTTGTTCATTGATCTGTTTATTTTATCTCTGTTTGTTGCTTCTGCTTCCATTGATCGGTTCTTCGGTTCTTCCCTCCCCTTTTAACGATTTTCTGTTGCTGAATGGAAAGAGAAAAATCAATTTTTAACTGCCTTCAGCAAGCTAAGGAGCGTTGCTTAGCTTTGAGCTCTAAGCAACGCCACCTCAGCAAGCTCCAATGGAGCAGAAAATTAAAGAACGTTCTTAATTTAACGCCAAGCTCTCCACAAGATAAGGAAACACAGCTCCAGAAAAGAGTACGCTAGTAAGCCACTTACACTGCTGGATCAACCAACAAAATGTACAAACCCCCTCAAGGTACCTCATACAAAGCCATCTCAAAAACCTGGTACCTATTCTCATCTCTTATAAATTTTTGTCTAAAGTAATCACACCATCCAGCAGCCAACTCACCTATAGACTCGGGCTTCTCTGAGTCTTCCGAGTCCGTAGAGGAAGTTGTACTGGCAACATTCTTGGAATACCAGGTTATACGCCATTGCGTAATATTCTCGTCAGGAAGGAGAACCTCTATCTCCGTAGGCAAGTGCTGGAAAGCTCTTTGTTGCACACTAATTGGAATGAGCTGCAAATAAAGATAACAAATCATTTAACATTTGAATTTAGTAAGATGAATATTAACATTGTGGCAATTTTTAAAGAAACATACGACCAACCATTGGTTGCTCGCCATAAATGTGTTTAATAGTTATATCAGCATACCACATCAGATCACTGCCTCGGTACTGTTCCAGATAGTTGTAGTTCTTGTTCGGGGTGGAAGATTCCGCATCAACAGTAGATGAAATCATTTGATACCCAATCTTGTAGTCAATCTCTGAAGGCCATAACTTGTAAATGTTGATGGTAAATCTTGCTTGGCCACAGTAGACAAATTGAATATGCAGTGTTGATTCGATTTTGTGGAGAGATCGCAACTCCAAAATCCCATCGGATAGGCGAGCATCTCCTGGACCGTGAATATAACGAACTACGAAAATATTTCCAACGGGGTCTTTTAACTCAACCGTATCATTGATTTCATGGCCAAAACGGTGATCAAACCTTTCCGGGACAAAAACAAATGGCTGTATATTGATCAAATAGTAAAATGGAACAAATAGTTTAATTCAGTTGTGAAAAAATGGTTTACGAGCTTATGAAAAATCTGTAAAATTACCACTCCCGCGTATAGTGATTTAATGAAGACTCTTCCGTTGGAGTGAAGTGATCTCAACGAGATTGGATCCATTGCCACTGCACATTGGTAAAAAATACATAATAAGATGTTGCTAACATGTAAACTACCATTATATAGTTAATTAAGTTAAATTTTATGTTGGAAATAAATGTACCTGTAAGTATAGCACTTGGAAGAACGAAAGAAAGCTTAAGTAAGAACTTGTTCAAATGTATTGAAAATGGAAAACAAATAAATGCATTGCTATAGGAAGTTTCAGAAAATAGTGGGTAGATAATTCAGAATACAAAGATTTACAGAGAATATGAAATAATGATAAAACGAGGGAGAAAAATGATATGCAAATGAACGCATGTGTGGTCAGAGTGACTCAAAAGTGTTAATGAAACCTGGCGAACGAAGAACAGCACCTATCCCTATTATGAAGGGGGAATGTCGTGCAAACCTGAGCTGGAGATATATAACTTGTTGATGGGATTAGTGGAGTCGGTACAGTCAGTGTTGTGGAGATGGATTTGTGAATGTGGGTGACAGAGTGAGAATGTTGAGGAGAGATGAGTGGCGGCTATTCTCCAAATCGGGAAAAAATTAGGTCAAGGAGTGAAAGATAAAAGGGGGGTAAATAAGGACGATGTCTTCGGTGGTACACTATGTTTAGTGACACACCGTGTACCTGTGGAAAAAAAATATGAAAGTCCAAAAATACCCTGTACTAATATTGATATTCCATATCTATCATTTTGATTCCCTAACCTCTTCACCTTTCTCCTGGACGTTCTTGTTGAATTTTTTTCAGATTTTTTTTCTTCTGTTCCTCTTCTTCTACTTCATCTGGGTTCCTCGGTAACAATTGGGTTCCATTGAAGGTTTTTCTTCTAATTTTTGTTTAAAAATTTGAGTTTATGGAAAGTTGCTACTTCCTATCTGTCCTCAGACACAAAGTAAAGAATAACAGAACAGAAATCATCAGTCCCATTTTGCTCCAAAAAACTAACAACACAAAAGTTAAAGTTCCAGTTCTTGTATTGGAGAACGGAAACATGTCCTCTTAGATCTCTCTATCTATGGTGTTTCTTGGTTCTTTTTCCGGAGCTATGAGGATCAGGACAGAGGGCTAGGGAGAGAAGAAGGAGGGGTCGGTCATGGTGGATAGAGAAGGCTGACGCGGTGGAGTGTGGTAACAGTAACACAGGGGGGAGCTGTTGAAGATAATGATGGATTGAAATTGGACAGAAGGATATTTTAGTATATTCAAATTTTAATCACAAATAATCTCAGCCATATAATTTTTAATTATTATATCTAACTGTTATGGTTAACAATTAAGGTGTGGAGAGACTGAGAAAAAGAGATATAGGAAGAAAAAATATAGAAAGTAAAGATATGATAGACAATTTAATTGGTAGAGAATAGAGAAATAATTGAAAACGAAGATAGAAAAGAAGTATAGATGTATATATATATCACAACTCAAGGAATAATTTTAGTAAACATCTCAAGGAAGTACATAGAGATCTCCCACAAAAAAAAAAAATTTAAGATTAGATAGATATTCTTAATGATAAAAAATAAAGGAATATATAGAACATAAAAGTGATTTAAATGTGAAAAGGTGAGTATTGAAAAATATAAACACCTCGACGTTTTTCCACACTCATTTTCTATCTATTTATATTTCTTTTATATATCAATTTATTTATTAAATCTTTATTTTCTCTATGACTTGTTCTTGTATATCTTATTCCATATCTAACTATTCGGTTTCGTGTTTGTGTGACAGAAAGCTTATGACATTAACTATGACATATGATGGCTGACATAAAGGAGACAGATGAAAATAGGGTCTTGAAGGAAGGGGAGAGAACAGATTGCCAATGGAAAGAAAACACGAATCCCGATCCTCTACTGCAGAAAAATTCGTCCAGCCCCTCTTGCAGTTTTATTGGCCAACGGATCCATCTTGTGGTCCAGAAAATTCAAATCTTAGAATTAGAATAGACATTAAATAACAGTAATCGGATGCATCTAACGGTAAAAAAAAAAAAAAACCTAATTTTTATCAACCCATGGAAACCAATCTAAAACCCCAAGTAATTGAAACCGATAATCTATCACCATTCACAAGTCAATACGGATAATCACGTCTTCAAAAATTGGAACCATGTAACTGAAATTGAAATCCCAAGTATTTTTTGGCACATTTTTTTTTTTTTTTTGGAACCAATCTATCACAAGTCTTTAAAAAATGGAAATACCAGATGCAAGGTCACGGATGAACGGTCTCACTGGAGCAAGTGTTTTCTCACGTCGCCATTAACTTCCCACAACGATGATGGCGCGTGCAACCCTTAAGGGTGATGGACCAAACGAAGTGTGAAGTGCGGCGAGAGGAAGAGCGGTTGATCGGAACAGGTTCATTGAGAGGAGAAGCTTTTCTCATGATGGTAGAGAACGACAGCGTTTACTGAGTTTGTGTTTGGAAACACCTTATTTTATTCCAACCGTAAGATTAATCTCACAGTTGGGATGACTTGGCAGTATAAAATTATTATAATTTAAAGACTGGAATTTTCAGGACAACTAGATTGATCTGACGGCCAAGAAAACTGCAGGAGGGGATTCTCTCCTTGGATGCACCATAAACAGTAGAGGAAAGGAAAAGAATTGGTGGGACCCATGCTCTGAAACTTTCGAAACGGCCCAAAATGGGAAGAAAACTGATTGCGCTATCAAATTCTCTATATTGTCAGTGTACATACTAGAAAATGCATATTGTATTCACGTGTGTAGTTTTTAGTCCGTACGTTTCAATTTTCTTCTTTATTGATTTTTTATTTTTTATACGTTTAATATTAATAATAAATTTTCCAAATTTAAATATTACTATAGTTTTAGTATAAATGTAAATAATTATAATATTATTGAATATATAAATTTTATATTCTGTTACTCCTAAAAATTATAATAATTATAATATTTCATATATATATATAAAAAAATATAATAATTATAATATTTCATATATATGAAATATATATATATATATGAAAAATATATATATATATTTCATATATATATATATATTCTGTTACTCCTAAAAATTATAATAATTATAATATTTCATATATATATATATATATATATTCATAAAGCATGCTCCTATCGAAAGGGTTAGTCAAGAATGCCCACGTGAACCGACTCAATGAGTCAAGTCAGGCACGTTATTTTGGCCGTAATGGCAAAGTCAGTAAATGGTCAAGTCAGTCGAAGAGAAAAGAAACATGTCATTTCAATTCATAAAGCTGCATAAAAAATAGCACGTGAACAGCAGGGGTAGCTTGCTCCTCTCTCTACTTGGTAACGTCAAACAGTAAGGCTATGTATCTTCTATTTTATCTTTATTGTTTTTTATCCAATGCATCGTGTAAGTTACATGTGTGGGTTGGTGATACCATATTAATCTTAATTTTTGTAGTATCTTGGGTCCAAATTTATTTTTGTACACTGAATGGGGCAGTGAGTTCCATTAAACGGCGCATTATTAGGCCTTTAGAGCGTTTGCAGGATTTAATGGACCATGTTACCAATCATAGTATTGGGCTTGCATTACCTTGGCCCATTCAAATTGTGGCAAGACTTGAAGTGTTTTTGTTGTTTCCCATTAGCTTGTGCTTGTTAGTTTCAGCAATTACGAATGAGGTCGTGCATTTACCTGGCCCAATCTATGGTCCATAGAGCTAATATGTGGGCCATTCTGCTGACCAAAAAAATAATTTGGTCCATTGTTCTCAGGCATGCACTCCGCCGTGGCCGCACAACTTCGTTTTCTCCGGCGTGGAAAATCTGGAAATTTTCTAGAGTTTTTCCAGATTTTTAAAAATGTCACAAGAAATAGTTTGGGGGATCCCATCCTCTTATAGCCAAAACAACCGAAGGAATAGCACCTCTCCGCCCCGCTAAAACCGCTCCGATATGATATGCGTGGTTCCGTTTTCAAAGGCGGCCCAGATTCGTAGTGCACGAATCAAATCTGAGACGCTGACTGAACCCCAAAACGCGTCGCCTTGGTGCTAATACCTTTGACAAAGAAGTTTACTAGATCAAGATCTGCGGGGTAGTGATTTTAATGGAAGTTAAGTTTACCAGATCTACGAAACGGGGAGAAATATTGAACTCTGTAAGCTGAATTTACTGTCGGTTATATGTATGAGAACCAAAAACTAATCTTATAGAAGGGAAAAGAGCTATCCAAAGACTCAGAGAAGGCAAGCTTCCATGGTATCGTAGGAGAACGAGAGCATTGAAATTGCTTGGTTTTGGGTATATATAGTTAGGACTAGTTTCAAGATATTACAACTCAAAGGGTCTATACTGGAGTAGAGAAACCTTGCAGCCATTTACGTGGATAACGAAATGTAATAGGGCCAAAATTATACTTCGAATAGTCCATAGGGCCAAGCCATAATTATTTACCTCAACTGATCCGGACCATTCAATTAAAATATTATAAATCAATGGCTAAGACAGGGGAGGCACCCATGCCTCTTCAGAGAAGTGGCATATGGAAGCCTGTCCCTTCCACTAAATCTAAGATTGCATGAGAGAGCAGAATGCTTGTGGTTGCGACACATCAGCATTTGGTCCTTTAAACCTTTGCTCTTTTAATAGTATTATTGATGAGTCATGATGGTTATCAATTTTTAAAATTCATCACAAATTCATTTCTATCCTCAATAAATTCATTTCCATCCATAATTAAGAAATGTTATCTGCATAAAACAAAAATGATTTAGGATTTAGATTTTCTCATGTAAGTTTCTGGTTAAGTTTTATACGTTCTTGTAATGTTAAAATTTTGTGTGACTCTCTCTTCTTCATGTGTATTTATTTATGAAGAAATATAAACAAAAACTTTAAAATAATTATGCCATGTCACATGAAATAGCAAAATTTGAATATTGGATAAGAGAAATTGAGTTCCACAAGTACCATTTAGGTCATCATGCTAGTTAGGTGTTAAGAAAATGAGTACAATAATATGATTACATCATAAGAAAAATACATTTGGGTACAAGAGCAGAAGAAAAAAGAACTCTAAAGTCTTAAGGAAGTTACTTAAGGAGCATCTATGAAAATAATATTAGATAGACCACGAGGAGGCACTCTGGACTCAACAAGAAGAACTTTAAAGAAGCACCAAGCTTTGTTAGAAAGTTTGTCGCCCCATTTCATTCCTGATGAACATGCTCCAACAACACCTCCTAAGATAGGTGAAGGAGACGTTGGACCGAAGACAAGATGGGAGCCTTGTGATAAAATCTAGAACCATACATACTACAAACCAAATCTAAAGCCATTTGCGAATTCGCATAAAGAGCAACACTGGAAAAACCCAAGTCTATACAAAAGTATAAATTAAACATGAACGATGGCTAAAAGCTCCATTTTCAGAACTTTAGAAAAACCTCAAAAATCCTAAAAAATGACAATCTGCGACCCCATATCACCTCTAAGCAGGCCACCAAAACTCGCACTCCTTAGAAAAAGAGCTTCAATCCACATTGAGAGTAAAATCATCCTTTAGGAGGATCATAATCAGTGAATAAAGGATATAAACAATACTTTATGAAAAATGAAACTTTCATAACAGAGAGAGATATACAGGAAAAGAAAAAAAAAGTGAGAAATTCAATGATATAAGTAAAAAAGAGATCATAAAACAAACATATAAGCAAAGCTTCACTATGCCAGAAATTGCATACTAAAGCGCCTCAGTTAAAGCGCTTGTTTCTAAAACGCTTTAGTAAAACACGCAAAATCAGTTTAAAGCGTTTACTCCGAAAGCGGTTTCAAAAAGTTAGATTAATTAAAGCGCTTTTGGTTTGCAAACGCTTTACATGATTATAATAAATTTCATCGAATCTCTTATGGCGTTTTTCTTAATAAAACGCTTTCAATTTTTTTTTCTTTAAAGCGTGTCACTCGAAGTAAACGCTTTAACTTATATAAAAAAAATGGTAAACCCAACTAACAACAGGTACTTGCAAATCGACATTCCCGCACACCCACTACCTCACTCCAGATTTTGCCATTCCTTAGCATGAGAAACCCAAACCTCCTCTCTCCCTCTATTCAGTAACATAAAGAAAGGAGCAAAGAGGGATAATCTCACCGGCGGCTGCAGGCTGCAGCGGTCTCCGGCGACGCGCTTAGAGAACAGAGAACGGCGGCGACGTTCTTCTCCATTGGGGTTCTGCAGTGGATCCTGGGTGGATCGGAGGAGAAGGCCCCAACTAGTGGCGGTGTAGTGAAAAATTCAGGCTGAGGAATTCTGAGGTGGTGGCGGTGGTGGCTATCTGGAGCGCTGGTTTTGGGGGTTCACTCCAGATTTCTGTCAGATTACTCTCTTAGGGTTCCAACTCCCCATCTTGGTATTCAGCTCCACTCCCATGTCTCTGATGCCAACACTCTCTTGCGCTTCTTTTACGTTTTCAGGAATGCCCATAATGCATATAAGGTGTTTGAACAAACGCATGTTAGAGATTGTATTTCATATAGCATCATGATTAATGGGTTTGTGCGTGCGGGTTATGCTGTTTGTTCTCTGAAATTTTTTGGGGAGATAATTTATTCAACATGAATGCATTAGCAAAGTGTTATCTTACTCTTGATTGGCTATATTACTCATTTTCCATATTTTTGCCCTTAATGATCTTCACCTAATTTGCAGATCTTTTGTAAATGGACTCATCACGTTGCAACATTGTTATTCTTGGGACTTGGGCTTTGGTCCTAGAAAGATACTATATTTGGAGAAGGTTTTAATTCAATTGGGTAAAGTTGAAGCTAAATTGGTTGGGTTTTGAATCTAATTGATTTCTTATTTTAAGTCAATTTTTATTTGTTGTTCTATGATTTTACACAAATTGTGTCTACGCATGCTTTGAAATCTAGCGGAGGTAGCTGCTTTCATACTGTTGATTGAAGCTGGTTGGTTTCTGAGGATAATATTCCAGATTGTGGGCTTTGTCCATAGGTGAACTAGTTTGTTACTTTTTTATATGCTTGTAGCATATGCGGGGATGGTTTATTCCTGGGTGGTGTTACACTCCTCCTACTTCAATTCAATCATGTGGACTGAAGTGGATTTCTGGAGATATGCTAGTGAAAATGGGGGAGCTCTCTTCAATCACGCATAATTAAGGCCCATTTGGGGCTTATGGTATTTGTATTACTGGTAGTTCTGATATGCCTTGTTTTATTCTTAGTGAACTTGCTTATGATGTAGGGGCCACCTACTAGTTGCAGTTTTAATTTGCTCTTATATTTTACCTTTGTACTTGGGTTCTAGCACCCCTTGTGCTAGCACAATTCATTTTGGCTTACAAAAAAAAAATGAACTAGGTCAGATTTGATCCCCATCATCATCTCCATTCCGCTGTCATTTTCTATCACTTTGTATTTTTTTAATGAATGGATTGACAAGAGGCTGGTTAGCATAGTTAGAAAAGAAAGTATGCTCTCTCTCTCTGCACTCCATTATTGAGCATAAGCATAATGTTTTTTGTTTCAGCTGGCTACCATAGGCTTAGCTGTAGATGAGAACCCAGTTAATTGGTGTGGTTCTTTGATGGATTTTGTATTGTTCAACTATTAATTTTCTTATATTCTTGGGATTAATATGAGCATGTAGTGACCAAACTTTATATTGGACCGACTTGTGTGGCAGGTTTGGGCATCTTCTAGGTGTTAATCTCCAAAGCATGGTGTGATCCATCAAGTTCTTTGTAAACCTTTATTATCACTTCATTTATCAATTACTTCATAATTCTTAGTTTGGAATTTGGATGTTCTGTTTTCCATATACATATTCCTTGATGCCAAAAGATCATGAAACTTGATTTTTAAATACAAAACTGTTCTTTCATCTTTTATCTTTTTTGTTCTGCATTTTTAGTTTCTTGGTTCTGTTTGGGCTAAGTAGCTTGGTTGCATTTTTTTTTTTTCCAATTTGTATTTGAGTTTTACACTCCTTGTGCTAATTTATCTGAATTTTTGCCTTTAAAAAAACTTTTTTTTGTCGCTATTTTGTAGATTCCCCCGCAAAGAATTGAACAGCTAAACTAACGTATTGAAAGAAGGTTTGCTGCTAAACTTTCTCATAATCCTTTGTTGATGATCCAAGTTGTTTGTTATTGTTGCTTTGTTGATGTAGTCTTGTCTGTTAAGAATCACTTGGATAAAAATATTCTATGTACTTTAAAATTTATTTGGTTAATTTTGTGAGGTAAGTTAGAACCTGACAGGTGTTTTGACAAGGTATCATGTTTTAAAATGCTTTTATAAAATAAGTGTTGTAGAATATCATGTTCTATAGCGTTTCTTTTGGAAAAGCGCTTTAGTATGGAGAATCTATCATATGATATACAGCGTTTGTTTTCCAAAAGCGCTGTACAACATGCGTACCTTACAGCGCTTTTTAAGATAAAGCGTTGAAGAATATTACATTCTAAAACGCTTTTTCGAATAATATGTTGTAGTATACTGGTATACTACCACACTTTCAGGAATAAACGTTGTAGGAGGTCTCATGTTCTACAGCGCTTGTTAAAAAAAGCGCTTGACAGTACTACAGCGGTACAAGCTACAGCGCTTATGAAGCGCTGTTAAATTGAAAAAATAAGCGCTTTAAAATGGAATTTCTGGTGTAGTGCTTAAAATTTATTATTCTAAAAGTTCAAAATTCAGAATTGATATAAAATAAGCTTCTCCCAAACTGAAATGAAGTCTCATCTCATCAGGAAGAGATTATTCAAAATTTTGTCTCATGAAAAATCCAAACTGAAAGCATTAATTCAAAATGTATAATCTCCGCAAAAAACTAGTAATCAAACCACACCAATCCAAATAAATCCATGTCCTGGTGTGCTATGATCACTCTAATTAACTCCATAAACTAAATAACTAGATGCACAATTTCTTGGCATCATGAAGCACTATCATCTATCTATCCCTTATAAACTAAGATAATCTATGGCCTTCAAAATGTCTAAATCACTATCACAATCTATTTAGACACGTCGCTGTTGCTCCCAGAATCTCCAAAAAGCCATGACATGCAATTCTTGATCAGCGCTGAAAAATTGATCAAGCTACACAGTTCATCATAATCTCCAATTGGATTTGCACCTACAAATTAGAAACAAGAGTTTTAAATTGCGGTTACCGTCGTTGCACGCAATACATTCCACAAAGTTCATGAAACATAAAATTAAAATGAAGAGTTTCATTTCACCTGGTGAGAATTGAAAATTGCTAAGCTCACTGCTCTGGTTCTCATTGGTAGCTTCAGCATTGTTCTTCTTCACAGTGTTGCTAGTTCCTTCATCGGCATCATCTTGATCAGCCATTATGGCCTTCCCCTTGTTATTACGAGAGAGATTCTTTGCATCAAGCACCGTATCACCCAACAAGCCAGTGTTTCCTGCACGAGGAGGAGATAAGAACGGTGCAGTAACTTCATAATAGTAATTGCCCATGTTGCTTGTAGCTTCAAACCAGCCATCAATTTCACTAGAATGGGATGAAACGGGGGTAACAGGGCCATCAGGTGTGGCGGTTATGGTTGCAGATATCTCAGAGGTCGAGCCTGTTACATAAGCAAAACTCGGGTTCAATGCAGAAACATGGAACCCCAATCCTGAAACAGGGGACAGACGCAACTCAAACTGCGGCAGCGGTGGTGGCGGCGACGGCGGGTATGGACTGAAGTAATAATTTTCAGTAGGATCAAGGTGGTTTGCCAGAGGGTTTGCAGCAGTTGGCTGATTTGGCAGCAGAACACCAAGGTTGTTGAGATAATCATCGACTGCAAACAATGGCGAAGACAATATCTGTTGAAGTTGCTGAAATTGCTCCTCCTTTTGTTGCTGATGATAAACTTCCGCTTTTGCAAGAGCTTCTGGGGTATAAAGGGGTAACCCTGCTTTCTCAAGCTTTTTCACCCGGCAGTTCCAAAAGTTCTTGATCTCATTGTCAGTCCTGCCAGGTAGCTGAAAAGTGCACAATACAAAAAGAAAGTATGAAATCAGTAAATGGAAGCATGGCAAATTAGCATAATATTTTGTGAAACTGGGTCCAAAATGAAAGTACAGTTTTCAAAAAGACTGATGTCACCATTCAGCACAGGGAATTTTGATGGTGTGAGAGTAATATATATATATATATATATATAATTAAAAGTGAGAGCATAGTTTACTAAAGGAGATACAGGCAGGACATTTTTTACCAAAGGAGCCATCAAAACCACATATTTTTACTACTTAAGTGAGGATATTTAGCAATGTAGAACACAAGAAAGGACATTTAGCTATGTGGAAATAAGTGAGGGCATTTAACAATGTGTAACACAAGTGAGAACATTTTTTACCAAACGGGTCATCAAAAACCACATACTTTTACTACTCAATTTTTTTTTAATGATTTTTTAAAAAATCAAGTGAGGCACTTGCCCTCATAGTGTAACACCTAGATCCGCCCTTGAGTGAGCATATCTCAATCGTGGTTATCCAAAATTGAGATGTAAGACAATTAGGGTTTGTGTTAAGATTTCCGCCAAACTCGATGTGGATTCACGTTGAATGTAGTGTGGTAAAATTTTTCATTTCCGATCCACATGAAAAATTATAGTTGAATATGTTGACACTTGAGATACGTCAAATCACATTTGCGTATGGCGTTTGTGCAAACGGAAATGTAATTTTACGTATGTCAAGATATTAACAGAAAAGCTATAATTTGTCACGTTGAGGTCGATGTGAATCCATGTTGAGTTCAACGAAAATCGAAACACATGCACAAAACTAGAATTACAAAATCCACGAAACGAACCGTGATCCATCTGCTACAATGAGATTAGTCACCGCTATTGATGGCGGATACCCAGGCCACAACAAAAGAATCGCAAACAAAAACTCAATCACCCACATGCATAAAACAAGAATACAAAAAGAGTAAAATACACTCACCCCCCTCAACGTTTGTGAGAATAACACTTAACTCCATTCTTATCCAAAATATACACTCCACCCCAATAATAATCTCATAATTACACTTAGCTCAATTCTTCTCTGAAATCTTCACTACACCCCACCCCTTTAACACCATCCAAAAGATGCTAACGGAATATTCCTTTAACTCAAATTAATTAATTAAAATATAAATGATAAATAAATTACATTATCCTCTAACCAAATAATAATTGTACTATAATTTTGTAAATATTCTAAATATTTATAAAATATTTTAAATACCTCCAAATAAAAAATAATAATTAAACTTGATGTTTATTATGGTCAAAATATTTCTCTCTCTAATATAACTCAAATTTAAATATGGAGTATTTCAGTCAAAATATTTATCAAATGATGAGTTCTTAATACCTATGTATAACCTTAAACAACTTATATTTTAGAACTTAAAATGTCATGTGCTTAAGTGCTCATACAACCTAATAACTAAGGTAATCACATATCGTCATAGCACAATTATACTTTGAAAATTTAGTAAACTTATTGACAAATTTTTTTAGTAAACTTAGTGGTAAAGTTTTTGAGTTTTGATGGTTCTGACATTGAGTTAAGTTTTGCTAAATTTGTGATGGAAAATGTTGTTGCCTTGAAGAGGATGATTTCAAACTTAGCTGGAAGCTACGTAACTCAGATCCGGAAGAAGTAAAACAGAAGTTGTTCTCGTTTAAGAAATGTTCTAGTTCTATGAATTTGGAATTACACCAAGAAGGTCAGAACATGCTTTATTGTAAATCATTTGTGCTGCCCTCCAAATAACAAGGATTTGTTTACTTGAATGAGCAATGATTATCTCGTGCTACTTTTTTTTTTTTTAAAAATGTATATTTATTATTTAGTTAGAAGATAATGTAATGTATTTATATTTAAATTAATTAATTTTGAGTTAAAAGAATATTCCGTTAGCATCTTTTGGATGGTGTTAAAGGGGGTGGGGTGGAGTGTAGAATTTAGAGAAGAATTGAGTTAAGTGTAATTGTGAGATTATTATTGGGGTGAAGTGCATATTTTGGATAAGAATGAAGCTAAGTGTTATTCTCACAAATCTTGAGAGGGGTGAGTGTATTTTACTCATACAAAAACCACAAAAAAGCAAAGGTCACATGCGACAATGTGATAAGTCACTGCTATAAATGATGGATACCCAAATCACAACTAAAGAATCTCAAACGAAAGTCTAATCACACATGCATAAAATAAGAATTATGAAAACCACAAAAATGAAATCGTAAGCTACCAGCGGCAATAAAATTAATCACCGATATCGATGGCGGACGCCCTGATCTCAACAAAATAACCACAGAAAGAAACTCAATTCAAGTTCAAACCTTTTGTTCATTTTATTATGATAAAACAATCTTGAATCTTTGTTATAAAAACCTTCAAGCACCGGAATGAATTTGGATGAAAAGTTTCGAAAAGTAGATAATAAAAATAAACAAGCACTAACAAAAAATGGCTTTTCCTTCTCCCTCTTTTTTCTTGTCCCTGTCACCTTAATCAAAAAAATGTTGCAGATCTAATTAAATCTGTATCCATTATCCAAATCTTGAAATTAAAAGATGACCAACACTAGTGAAAACAACATAATTAAATCACAGATCATACAATAGATCTATCTATTTTCACTTTCGAAACCAAAATTATTGCACTAAAACCAAGAACAAAGAAAACAGAGAAACCAAAATGATCTGCACTAAAAATAAAGAACAAGAAAACACACAGAAGCAAAAATATTGATAACCTGAACACAGATCACCAAAGATCAAAACTTTACATACATTTATCCTGCAAGCATGTATATCATCATCATCAATTCATCATCATATATACAACAAGCAAATAGTCATAGCTAGACAAATGAGATACATATACCTGTGTAGCCATTTGGGCCCATTTGTTCCCAAACATTGCATGAAGTTCCATGATGGTTCTTTCTTCTTCATCAGAAATTGCACCCTTCTTGATACCAGGCTGTAGATGATTCAACCACCTAAGCCGACAACTTTGGCCACACCTGAGCAACCCAGAATTATTCTGCACATCATTCCAATTATCCACCCCGTATCTCCCCACGTACTCGATCAGCATCATGTCTTCTTCTATACTCCAAAGACCTTTCCTCAAGCCATCCTCATTGGTGTTGGAGTTTTTTTCCGCCATAGCAATCAAAATCTGAGAAAAA
The DNA here is from genome assembly GCF_012489685.1 of Lotus japonicus. Classification (NCBI taxonomy): domain Eukaryota; kingdom Viridiplantae; phylum Streptophyta; class Magnoliopsida; order Fabales; family Fabaceae; genus Lotus; species Lotus japonicus. The sequence continues at coordinate 30,417,041 of NC_080043.1, read as the reverse complement.
AAGTGAGACAAAATGACTCATAAGAAAAAGATCAAGAACAAAAGAACTTAATTATATATAAATAAAAAAGAACAATGGAAGGAGAAGAAAGCTACGTTTTTTTCTTCAGTAGGGGCTTATGAGATGGTGGGGATGTGTATGAGAATGTGTGAGAGGTGAGTCAGGGATGGACTTCAGAGATTATTTCTCCTCTCACACAAGATAACCAGAACAAAGGAAAAAGAAAGGAGAGATAGAGATAAGAAGAGAGAGAGCAACGAGAAAGGGTAGAGAGTGAGAGTAGAGGGATATATATATATATATGTGTGTGTGTGTTTGTGAGTCAGCCATTATCTTCTCTTTCCTTCCTTTTTTATTTTTTCTTAGAAATATGATGTGAATATATCAATTAAGGGTGACTAGCTATTAATTTTTTTTCAATTTAGGTGTTTTTCACAACAAAAACTTTTTCTTCCTACTTAGACTAATAAGATGTCAACTGTTAAAAATATTTATCAATTATGGAAGTGTATTTGTTTTCAATTTTATAATTAATATGAGTGTATGAATTATAAAATTACTAACATTACATAGCGCGTGCAACCACGCCCAAAATAGCGAGTGTTACGCGTTCAAAATAGCGAGTGTAACTACGCTCATAATAGTGAGCTCGTGAGTTTAATACAAAGGGTGAGATGGTCAAAAAAAGGACATGGCTATTTATATAATTTTCGGTATTACCTAATAGAGTTTTCCTTTCGCATGACCTATTTGATTTTCACTATCAAAGAATAACCATTTTTTCCTTTTTTGAAGAGCAGCCTTGACCAAATAACCATCGTTGCTCAACGTTTCGATGCAACTGCTACATGGTTTCGACGTTGCTCGAAAGCACAACTCTGGTCTCATCTCTTTAGTTCGACGATGGTTCTAAGTTTGGACTTTTGTCCTCTCTCTAGCGAATTCAATTGGATGGTTGGGTTAATTTTTAATATTATAATATTTTTTAAATAATGATACCCAATTTTAAACGGTCAATTTATCATCATAAAGTCGTACCTAATTATCATCAATTTATTGTCAACTGATTATTGCTTTCAAGTTTCAATAATAATAATTTTTTAAAATATCATATTTGTCTATATTTTCTCACTTTTGACTTTTAATGATTTAATTTTTATTATTTTAAATAAAAACAACAATGTCACCACTATTTAAATTTAATGTAATTTAAAAAATAAACTCTGGTCAAATTTAAATATTTAATCATGATTTATTATTGGCTATTAACAAATTGTTGTCACATGAGAAAAACCTATGGTCAAACACTTCTACCAGTGCTTTGCCACTATTTCCCAAATGTGTAATAAGTGGGCACAACCTATTGTAATACGCTACGGTTTTCCAACTTTGGCCGAACTTTGTTAACAAATGTCGCTTGAATAAAGAAATTTAAAACATTATGTAAAAAAATCTAGTTGAGATTTATGTAACGATTTTGATTTGAGGATGAATCATCTTGAAGATAGGGGAATTATGCATGCTTCCCAGAAACTTCCATTGACGAGAGCTTGGGTAGCTTGTAGGCACATGTTAGACCAACTACAAGGTCCAAGGCAAAGAAGGCTAGATATTCACTACATTCATATATTTTTGCCAATTCTACCTATGTTTGAGTATTCAAAGGACATGGTACTCTTCTTTATTGAGTATTAAGATTATTGGATAGCTTCTTATGTGCTTTTCATTTAGGGCTTTATTTGGTTGTTTTGAACTTGTATTATGGTTGATAGGCTTAGGCTAGGATTGAACCTTTGTACTCACGATTAAGAGGAGTGAATGTTCTTAAGAATAGGTGTCTTTGGGACATGGCTTGGCCCATTTAGGTGGTTTATGGTCGAGTTTTGTCCTCCCTTTGTATAGGTGAGTCTTTTTTTTTTCTTCACATTTGATCATATTTTAAATCTAAGTTTGTGAGTTTATAATCTCCATCCATATTCTCTCTCATGATAAACCCATTGAGAATTATCAAAGATGCATCATCTTTGCGACTTCTCCTCGCTTTTGGCTTATCAAGCCTTCAATCCTTGAAGACTTGTGACACCACCACCTTTTCTTCCCTTTCCATTTTTTATATTCTTCCCTTTGGTCACTTTTCCTGTGGATACAAGGTGCTAGATTCATCATTTGCTTGAAGATTCAGGGATATTGGGCATGGATCAACATTTTTCCTGAATGAACGATGAGAACGGTGATAGGCCCCAAACCCTAGCGGAAGTAAGGTGAGATAATGACCTAGATGTTCTGTACTACATTCCAAAAGTCCTTTTTCAAGGTGTACAAAAGTTCCATTTTATAGGGAGGGTACATAGAAACCCTAATGTCTAAGCTGATTGGGCTAGCTAGGCCTTGCTATCCTCGGCCTAGCTTCCTAACATACATTTACCCGCCCTTAGCTTGGAGGGTTGCGCCACCTCTTGGACACCGAGGGGCGAGACCCCTTTTATAGCAAGACGTCTCGCCCAGTCCACAAGACACCAAACTTAAAGCATGAGAAGGTAGTGTGTCTTTTAAGCTTTAAATCAAAATGCTAAATAAGCCTACAACAATTACTAACAATAGAATCTAAATAAGACCTCCCTCCAGCTCCTCTCCTCCAAGCCTGATATAATTGGAGACAATCCATCTCGAAGCACACAAGCCAGAAACCTATATCAATGGATAGTGAAATTACCTATCTCAAGCTTAACGCCTCTGCTAGTAGTGGCGACAAGGTGGTACGAAGAAAAGATGTGGCGGAAGTCATAACCTCCTCTTGAGCATTACATGCCACCATGCCCAGTCATCAACTAAACTACCGCCAAAATCACCACCCCTTCAGAACGCGACTTTCCCTTCCCAATCCCTACTCCCCCAGAAAGTCACCTCCTTTCTTACTTAACCAACATTCTCATTTAACTCACCACATTTGTTCTCTAATTTCCCTCTCACTAAATCCACAACTCGTCTTCTTTGATTTATGTCCCGGTGGGTTTTGATTGATGAAGAGGGGATGCTAACTCTTGGTTTTCATATCCGGGTTCTTACAATCTGGGAAAATTTTGGATTTTCATATATGGGTTGAATCTCTTGGATGATATGATTTTGAGGATGAGATGCCTGCTTACGTTGATGGTAATGAGTGTCGCGTTCGCCTTCCATGAGTGACGGCTTTAACCTACTCCTATCACCTCAAGAGCGGACGACGCGGACCTAATTCATTTATCTTTCTCCTATTTACTATCTCTCAATCAACTATAGGGCAAGGATCTACCCAAGAGTTCCCACCATCCCTTAGTTAAATGACCTCGATACATAAGTTATGTCAAGTAATAACAAATGAAAGAAAGCACAACACCATATCATACATGATCAGCAAATTCACAACATTGTCCACAAGTTATAGGAAAGTATTGAAAACGAGGATAAACTATCCTCTCCACACCAGGTACTAATTATCAAACCCCACGAGAAATATAAAAAAAAAATAGCAACACGAACACAAAACTACAACTTCATCGGACCGTACAACTTCATTTGTTTACCAAAGGTCCCCCTGCTCGAACCGCTTCCTGTATTGTCTGGCATCCCGTGAGAAGTATAGTTGTCTCACCCACTTTCGGTTCGTAGTCCGAAAGCATGGGCTTGTCCTCCGTGGGGGAGGTGAACCCACTGACTCTCGAAGTGGCGGTCCTTCATCGGACAGGTGAAGATGACTCATCATATGCACTGGGGCGACCGGGATAGGCTGCCCATCAAGTATGGGACCATCGCCTGGTGGTGATGTCTGGGGTGGTGATGTCCGCGGTGACAGAGGTTGGACTCTGTGTGCGTACGGTGGCAAATAAAATGAGAACATCAGGGGCATCATCACTGGAAACCCCAACTGATCTACTTCAGGAATCCTGTACAAGAAAATGGTGAGACCAGAGTATAATCAGAACCCTGTTGTGGGTTAAAAATTCGATCCAGCGCGTGTCGGGAAGTCAGCGTGTATGGCAACCACCGGAGGGTAACTCATCTAGATCTATGTTATCTGCTAACAAACTCTGTTAAGTGCAAAGTTGTGTTTGACTCACCCTTTCACCTTCTTATTACTGCGAGAGTTTGTATGCATACATCCACTATCGGTTTGTATTATTCCTAGGCATTCGTTTCCTTACTCGCCGAAAAAGTATACCTCAAAACCTGCAGAGGTAAGATGTTTTACAAGATCAGGTAGTCGAGTTTTCCAAGCAGGAAATCTCACTCCACCCAATAATGGTTATGTACTTTTTTCTTTTGAAAAAGGGTCACTACCTAATTCATTTCCTTTGATTCCATTATGTAGTCTAACTATCCTAAGGGCTAATATCTAACAAGAATGGGTATGAGTTTCACAAAGCAAGTATCAATAACGCATTAAGCTGGGGGATCATTTCCCTCTTCCCTTCTAACCTAGATGCATAAGTATCATTGTCTTAGGACAATCTTGATACCAAGCCATAATGATTTTATCCTAAGTACCACTATATCCTGAAATTATGGCAGGTGTAGGACGGATGTTCTACCAGATGTCTATGACATCTTGTACAACATTGCACAAATCACAGTAAATATTGCAGCAAGATAAAAGACTGAAAAGATAAAATCACACACGAGATTGTTAACCGAGTTCGGTGCAAACAAATTGATTTTGCCTCTGAAGCCTTTGTACAAGAGCCTTTGCGTCTTAAATCTTCTTTGGTATATCACCAAACTTCTCTCTCCCCCACTCTTGAAGAGTAGACCCAAGAGAACTCAAGTTAGTGGGCAAACTTGAAATAGCACCCTCACCCCAAGCCTCGGCCACCACCTCCTTACAATCCTCATCTTGGAGCCACAATTTCTCAAACCGGAACATTCTAGTCCTCCTCAACTCTTTCTGCAACCCTAGTGAACCACAACAAATCAACAACGGATTATGATCAAAGCGATACCTGGGGCAAATGAGTAACATATGTAACAGGCCATAAAGCATCTCAAGCATCATTAGGTAAAGCATAATCAAGCCTCTCCTCAATCGTGCCCGGAGCCGACCTCATATTTGACCAAATAACTTGTATCCAGAGAAACCAACATCATGAAGTCCACAATCCGTACGATTCGTCGTAACTGCCTGCAAATGAGCCAACAAAGGAGGGTCCCCGCCCAGCTTGTCTATATGGGACAAGACATCATTAAAATCACCAAAACACATCCATGGTACGTTATCATCCTGTGGTCGATGAGTTTGTACCATCCTCCAAGTATGCATTTTATTCTTATCTTCTGGAAAGTCATAAACTGCAAGAATATGCATGGGAGGTGTCATGATCAAGATGCACGATAGAAAAAGCAATATGATTCAATGAAGCTGATTAAACCTCAATTTCCACCTCTGAACTCCACATTAGGAATAGACCACCTGCTCGAGACTTTTTTTTTATAGGCAAGCTCGAGACTTGAATGGAAAAATAGTATAAACAATGAAAAATAAATACTTAAATGGAAAAAATATTGTTAAAATTGAATGACAAATTGACTAATGAACTCAATTTACGCGAATTAGAACATGAGAGTCAAATTACAAGTCAAAATTCAGTTCGTTTTAAGTAGGGGTGTACAAGACCCGACCCTACCCGCCAACCATTCCCGGACCAAGCCTTTAGGGCCAGTTTGAACCCGATCCAATCATTAAAAGATGTCGGGTTAGGGTTGATCAATGAGTTATCCGGCTTCGGGTCAGGTTCGGGTTGACACTCGGGCCACCCGACCTGTCCCACATATATATTTTATAAAATTTTAATTTGTTATAATGGTCAAAATGTGATAGATGGTGCTCAAATTTATCTTACCATGTAAATGAGATGAAAATGTTTAACATCTATTTTATAAATTAAATAAATGTTGGTCAAGAAGAAGAAAGCTTTGTGAATCCATAAAAGAAAGAGATTTGCGTGAACCTAGATGGTACCAGAGAGATCTCTCATCATCTTCAAAAATTTCAGATTTGAAAGCAAGTTCTCAGATCTCTCTACTTATTGAATTTGTTCCTCGCTTTCCTCCTCTAGTTTTGATATGTGCTGCAACTTCTCCTCTTTCTCTTTGAACGCATGTAAGGCCCAAGTTTTAACGCTTTGGATAAGTGAATAAAATAAAAGAGTTATTTGATTAAGATAAATTTGGGAAGGAAAAAGGTTCAGGAAAAGTCCAAGAATTTATCGAAAAACCGATAAGAGTTATAGCACGACTAACATACGCTTAATCCTAGGTCAAAGGTATTAGTGAATAGTTAATTTACGCTTTAGGACACGATGGAAACTAATTCCAAAAATCCTCAGAGAAATGTTAGAACTTCTCTTTTCCGTCCTTAAACAATCATTTCGATGCGAAATCCTGGAAAGTACGAACGACAAATTCCAATTCTCGGAAGTTTGCCGAAACGGAATCCCTGATAGTTCGAGAAAACCTAAGATCGACAGACGATGAAGACTTTTTCTATTCGGAGCTGCAAAAGAAGATTCCACCCGCGTTCTCCTATTTCTCTCATCATTCCTAATCTTTCTTTAGAAGGAAGTTTTCTCATCCGACGATCACTGCAAAAAGTAGTTTTTCGGGATAATCCGACTTACACCGACTTATGCCGATTTTGGATCTTTTGGTTTAATTCCAAGAATCCTGTTTTGAGTTCTGGAATTCTGTCGCCAGAACCTATCTTAGAATGCGCAGAGGAACGCGCAGGAAAAATCGGAATCGCAAAAAAATCTTTTTTCCGCTTTTTCCAAAACCTATAAATAGCTTGAAAATTAGATTTTTTGCAAAAAAATACCCATTTCCCCTCCCCAAACCCGCGAGCACCTAGAGAGAGAGAGAGATCCGGATCTTCGTCGTTTCTTGCCCGTTTGCTTCACCGATCGTCACTAATCGAAGACCTCGAGGTAGGTAAACTATACTCTCCTTCGAATCGTCGTTCCTGTCCACTTCTCCTACGACTTTCTGAGTTCAAAATTTTGAGGTTTTTGAAAAACTGTTCAAATACGCTGATTTCAGTGTCTAAACTTCTTCCCTGCATGCTCCTGAGCGTGTTCTGCGGATTAGATTTTGTCGAATGTCGACGAAATGCCGCCGGGATCAATTTCTACCTTAAATACCCATTTTTCGGCAAAGTCGCAACCTTTACGCTCTAATCTATCGACTTGGCTTAGTGCTAGTAGGATTTGTCGTCATAAACGTCGTTGTGGACGTCCCCATCCAATTTGTTTTTCAAAAATCCAATTTTGAAATTTTGAGCTAAAAATAATGACCAAACTACCCCTATATCAGTTTTCGATCCGAAAATTTTTCCGAGCCTAGAACCGTCTTAGTTACGGCTTATGTTAACCTAGGAACCAAGTTTGATCGAAGAAAAATCGACCCTCCCAATTAAAGGAAGTGGCCGAGAGCTATATCAAGGGGGGGGGGAGAATCCGATTTTTCGAAAACTTGTCTTAACGCGTTAGATTGTCGTACCACGGAGGTAGTAGTGTACCGTGTAACCCTAGGACTCTTTGATTGCTGAGTTTCTGACTCTTGGTGTTGATTTCTGTGATTTTTGCTTAAGGTTCGTTTGAGGAGATTCCCAGAGATCAAGGAGAAGAGCTTGAAGAACATTTTGAGGAAGAAGCTGGAAGACCCACCGGTGAGGGCTACTCTCTGAATTACTAGATAATGCTTTAGGTGTCGACAAGTTCGACTTGATTTATGTGTTATGCACTTAATTGCTAAATGTCTGAATTGTTCTCTGAGGCTTCGGCCGACCTTGTTGAGTAATTGATGCCATGATATTGTGTGCTAAATGATTCACATGCTATGTGCTACATGGTTAACTTAGGATGTGTTGGAATATGCTGTTTATGCTTTTGACTGAGCTGTTTTATTTATGCTATTCCACTTGTACCTGAGATTCTGAAGAGTGAGGTTTACGGGCAGGTCATGCCAAATTTTTATGAGATTTTGAGAGAGTTTTAAAAGGACGAACGGAGTTCGGACCTTGTCATGCTCCAATGGATCGAAACCTTCTCAGGGAATTACTTGGGATTATGGGAACTTTGAAACTCATAGGGAATACGATAAGACTAAAAAGGAGCTATTTTTACAAAGAAAATTCATAAGATATTAAACAACCTCTAAACCTTTAAATAAAGATAACAATCTCGGATGCAAGCTTTGGATTGAAGTTTAGTTTTGGAGAACGAGAAGTGTCGTCGGATCCAAGTGTTGAGAAGATTGCGAGTTCTGGGTATGTTGATACCCATTCGCTCTGGGAGCAGTTTGTTTAGCCATCCAAGGGATGAGCCGAGAAGCTTCACGGAGGTGTGAGACCTTGTGAATGCGTGATACTCCACTGAGGCGTGAGACCTTGTGGAAAGCATGGATCTTCACTGAGGCGTGAGACCTCGTGAACAGCATGAAACTTCATTGAAGCGTGAGACTTCGTGCAAGTGTGTAAATTCACTGAGGCGTGAGACCTTGTGAAAGCATAAAACTTCACTGAAGCGTGAGACTTTGTGAATGTGTGAGACTCCACAGAAGCGTGAGACTTCGTGAGAGCATTGATGACTCGAAGAGTTGTCGTGAGTGGTTGCACTCTTTTGTTTATGATTAATTGTATTTTGTCGCAGAATCGACATTTACCTTAGGGTATTCTTTTAGAGACTTTAAGTTATCTAGAACACGTGGCGACGTGTCGGGTGAGGTCGGAGACGTTGTTTGGCTAATCACTTGCATTCATGCACTCATTTTGAGGTTAATACACGGCGTGATACCGGACCTCGGTGGATTCCAAAATGGTCATAAGACCCGGATTTCCATATTTAGGACACTACGGTGGTCCTCAGTAGCAGACGGAATGGCAGACCTACGGGTTCACTGCTGATCTGACTACTTTTGTGTGGTGTAAGAGACGCCCGAGCGGAATGGTCCCACTTTGGCCGGTGTTAGGGCTGACTCGATGGTGTCCATCCTTCTTCCGGAATGCATTTTGTTACCCAGCATTGCATTTCATGCAACATACATGCTGACTTAGTTGCTGAGTGTGATTGGTAACTGTTTATCCTATTTTTGAGGCATGCTACTTGTTTTTATGGTTCTTTATATTCATTGTGATACATGCAACCCTAGGAAGCTATCCCAAAACTTATAAGCCTGAGAGGCAAGTATTTATTATCCTATAATTATATCTGGTTTTATTAATTATATAATTCTTTGGAGTTGACCCTCGCGTCTGCTGTGTGTGTTTGGGCGGACTACGCCATTTGTCAGATGAGTATGGGGGATTGGTTTACCATGGTCAGCCCCTCGGGGGGGACCAGGTACGAGATGCTTGATCAAGACGACCCAGGTGCATGGGTGGTCGATCCCGAGGGCCACCGTGCGACCTACACCGGTCGGGTCATGGAGGACCGTGTCGACCGATTCGGACGCTTGACGGAGGGGGTGATGAGGAGGCACATAGTGAGCTTCAACCTGCCTCCAGGTGTACACTGTGGACCCGGCTTGGGAGGACCTCCACCGCCACCATCCCCTTCGGATGATGAGGACCCCTCTGAGGAGGTGCCAGTAGGTGGGGCTTCGACGGAGTCTAGTCCGTCTACTGCTGCTGCTGTCGTCGCGGATCTCGTTCCGGGCCCCGAGCCCGAGAGGCCAGTGCAGGAGCGCATTAGGGTGGACAGAGAGGGCAGTGTTGAGTATGTCGACTTAGTCGTCCTGGATGCAGATTCGGATGACGACCGCGCTAGCATGTAGGATCGAGTGCTAGTGTGGGCTCCTCGGGTAGGGATTAGTGTAGGAGTAGTGTCGATGCTCTGACCGTCATGCTTCAGTTTTGGGGACAGGGTAGTTTCCTACCGGTAGCTTTTTGTGTGGTTTCCTATGGAGATCACAGAGAGCTGGTTGGATTTAGGGGGTCTTTTCTTAGGCCGCTGGGCCAACTTGTTCTCAGATTTTGAGGTTTAGTGTTGCGGACACAGTATTTTTACCTTGGACTGTACATATTGCCTTCGGGCGTTACTCTCTTTCTGTCACCCGTCACTGGAGGTTACTCGTGACGTGGTTGTATTTAGCGAGGCATGTATATATAGTTGTATAGTAGTTTCTTTTATCTTTTGTTGGGAAGTTTATTGCTTTCTGTCTTTAGTTATATTGTCGAAAAAAAATAATTCACGTTTTTTCCGCTTAAGTATTTCTTTTGGTTACTAAAGTGACGCCTCCGAAATCGGGGTGTTACAACGCACGTGTGTGGGTGATAGTGAACACGAAGTTGATGGTGGTGGGCTGCGAAGTTAGGGTTTAAAGTTGAAGGTTTGGGTGGTGGTGAGTGAGAAATTGCCGAGGATGGTGGTTGTGGGTGGGGAGTTGTAGATGATGAAGGTTCTAGAAAGGATGGAGAGGTTAGATTTTTTATTTTTAATTAAATATTAGATTTATCAATTAAATAAAGTAAATAAAATAAGAATTCCACGTAGGAGTGATCCGTCCAAATTTTGACGGAAAAGAGCCCAAGGACCAACTGTAGTAACGGGAGCAAACGTGGGGACGAGGAATGCTATAAAAATAGTTTAGTGACCACTCTTGAACAAAGGTGAAACGTGAGGGAGCAAAAGTGCTTTTAAGTTAAGCCCTATTGTTTTTACTTTTCCCCCACTTCTTTCTTTCCGGCAACCGAAAATCATTTCAATTTCGACCTTTCCTTCCTTTTTCTTCTTCAAATTCAACTTAGCATTGCCGCCGAAACTGCAATACCATTGTCTCTCTCAATTCAAATCTGAAACAAACAACGAAGTGGTTCACGAACCGAGTTCAATTTCAGAGAACGATACAGTAAACATGAACGTGAAGAACGCAGGATCATCGTTGGATTCATTGATAACTTCCTTCAATGCTCGCATTTCACAGCTTCAAGAACTCGTCATAGCGAGAAACAGTGAACACTCTCAATTTCTCTCTATATAATCTGTGTGTTGAAGATTTCATTGACGAATTTGCACGTGCTTTTTGCAGTGTACCCGGCGAGCAGCATCGCCGATCTCTCGGCGGTGGATGCGGCTGTGACTTCCATGGAGCTTCAGGTGCAAGCCATCAAGGACCGTTTGCGTGAAGAGACAGAAGCCATTCCCAAAACCAAGGCATAACACTAACTCTCTTTGTTCTTTTTGTGTTCAATGAATGATTTCGGAAATAGGGTTTCTGATTTTTTTCCCCAAATTCTTCCAATTTGCACCATTTTGTTGTTGTCGTATTCAGTAATCGATGCTTAACATTGGTTCTTGTTGAATTCCATGAAAAGATGCAAACTATGATCAGATATTAGTAGAAGTTACCATTTTGCTGAAGAGGGGTTTTTTTTTTTTGGAAATGGTTGGTTTAGTGAACTGTTAATTTTCAATTGATGACCCTTGAATTTGGTTTTTTGACGTACTGTAGAAGCTGATTGATGCATCGCTGCGGCAGCAAAAGAAACTGCAGAATATGTCTCTGCATGTTCCATACCAAATGCCTGATAAAATGGCAATTTCAAATTTGGAAACTAGTAGATGGTGATTACTTTTTTTTCTTTGATCCTGTTATGTGCTTTGGTTTAATGAGATTTCAGAGATAATTCGCAGCTTGAGTAGTTACCTAATTGCTGTTATTCCTCAGTTTGTTTCCTGAATTTTCTGGACAAGTCTCTGGATCATTTGAGGCTCTGAAACTTGATGAAGAGCCTGCAGCATTACCTAAGGTAAGTGAAATATGTTTTGGTGCAAAGTGCAAACATTATCTAGTTTCACACTTATCATGGTCTGTGTTCCTCTATTTTCGAGACTCAAAGCCTAGGTAGCTTAGTCACTATTAATTTTCTGGGGAGCTCTTCCACATCCTCAAACCACCGGAATGTAAACTTCAAAACTAATCATAATATCTCATGACATGACATTTATCACTCTAAGCAATCACTTATTGGTCAATTATGAGAGGGCATCACTTAGGAAGAGCCATGGAAAAGTTTTCCTAATTCTTTTTTTTAATGATGCTGATACTTTTTTGTTTTAAATAACTGGATTAGGCTCACATATGCTTTCTCTCGCTTCAATCCTCACAGCGCTTCCCAAAAATCAGTATTTAAATAATAACAAGTGGCTAATAGTTTAGAACTTATCTGCTGTCTTGCATTCTTTTTTTTCTCTCATTTTTTTTCTTCTTAGGTCATTTTCAATCTATAATCTAGTTGAGAATCTGTTACCCTAGTCTCAATTAAATTGAATCATTTTCTTACCATTATAGAAACATTGTCAAATTGACTAATTGAGGTCTCATTTTTCTTGTTATCATTTTTAGGAGAAAAAAGGTCGTGGTGCTCCGCCAATGTGGTATGTTACTGGAAGTGAACTAGATTCCTTGTCATCGTGAGTAACAATGTATTCTTTTGTTGATTAGATATTTCTGTGTAAATTGTCAGTCTGAATTTAGCTAGATCATATGTAAATGCATCATAAAACATATCTAATGATATGAAATGAAGATAAATTGATATTGTGAACAGAACATTTAACAATTGGTTTTAGAGAAGTGGTTACCTTGTTGTAATGTCCTTGTAACTTTCGTTCATTTCCTTTTCCTGTACTTTTGGTTCTTAAATTAGAATCTCTTGAAGCATGTGTATCATTTGAAATGTTCATACTTTGATCATTGGGACATTTTCAAGAAAACAGTTTAGTCAGTCATGGGAGTCTAACAGGAACTTCCTTGCTTATTTATTTATTTCCTAACATTTTCAATTGTTAGTTTTCTTTGATTCTGAAATTCATCTTTATTCATGTTTTATGCCTACTTCACTGCCTAACACTAGGTCTCATATTACAGATACATGAGAGGTAGGCTTACTCTAGAGAAGGTGAACGCAGCAATCACTGATATGGCATCTTATGCTGAAGCGAATGCTCAACTTATCACAGCCCCCAAAAAGAAGGTTAATCAACAATTTTCTTTTCAATTGTAGATTACATTCATTACAGTTTGCCCATTTCTTGACACATTTTTTGTTACTTGTTCATCAAGTTGGCGGAAAATCTTTGGGAAAAAGCCCTGGTGAGTAAAATCTTTATTTTCTCACAGAATTTTTTTTTGGGTACCTATCCATTGGTTTGTGCCAAAAGAAAAAGTTGGCAGTTATCTTCTCTTAATTATGCAGGAAATAAGAGATATTGCAGGCATGGAAGGGATCAAGGGAAAACATTTTTTTCTTGAAGTGGACATAAAAGGACCATCACTGAAACTTGACAACACTGGAAAAGCAATATTGACGGTGAGTATTCTTGTTTCTCAAATGTAATTTTGTGAAGTCAAACTTGCTCGAGTAAACATGTGAAATTAGTTGAAGCTTCAAACTGAATTGTCATGAGTAACTGATGTAGTGATGCTGGATGACCAAGCACATTACCATTTACATGTTCACCTTACCCCCTTACTCCCTTTACATAGAGTGCCTTACCCCTTTAACATAGAGTTAGACGGTTGAAGGAAAACCAAAGGAAGCTTCCTTTCTAATGAAGACTCTACTGTAAAGATAAACGAATTCAACCAATGTAATTAGGTGTTTGCAATACTTTTTCTTTTTTTTGAATTTTAGAAGTTTGTAATTGCTTACGATTCCTGGTTATTCCTGGTATGATATAGTGGATACAACATGTTATCAGAGCTACATTCAATTGAGGTTTTTGTGGCTTCATCAAAGGTTACCAAGAAGGAGAGTATATCTCTGCCTAATGTGTTAGTGAACATTCTGATGAATTGATGTTTCTGCTCTCTATGTCTCTCTTTGCCATTCATATTTTAAAAAGCTGAAGAAGATTTGATGTGCTAAATCATTCTCCATTCTCAGTGGTCCTCTTTAACAAACATCATGACATTAGATTGCTCTCCAAAATCCTAATCTATTAGGAAGAGGGAGGTGGAAGATGTGGCTGGAGGTGGTGGTGATGGTGGCACGGATGGTGGGAGGTGGGGAGTGACTGAATACCATGTGGAGTAAAGAGATTTGTTTACAATATTTAAAACGTCACAAAAAATCCAAAATACCCCAAACTGTTTGAGGATGGCACATTGTTCACCGACCCATATTAGACAACACCACAGTTTATATGCTTGAATCTTGATCCTGATCCAAAACCCCTGGTTCATACTTCCTTCTCCACTTATGTTGCTCAAAGGAACAACTCTGAGATCCATGGGCATGGCCCCATTATGTGGTTACAATTTCAACCTAATCCTAACCACCCAAGGTGCCTTATCCATTCCTGTCCCTCTTGGTCCGTGGATGTCCTCTTGCTCAGGTCACCTCTTGTTTTAAATATATTCAAATCATTAAGGGTAATGGTGTATTACATTAAGAAAGCTCATATTGCGCTTCATTTTTCTTCCAAATCATCCTCTTGAATTTTTTCTATAAAATGAGTTTGGGTCTATGCCTAAAATTTGTAAGTTCGCTTCATATATGCAAAGAATGTTTATTATGTTTATATTTTAATTTTAGGATTTGAAAGATATTTAGACATTTTTTGAATTGAGTTAGATGTTGCACTTTTTAATAGATGTGATTTGTTTCATTGATTTTTAATAGTTAATTTCAATAGTAAAATAGTTTTTGGTAAAAGGAAAAACTGGATGCAAGTCTTTGTCCTAAATGCAGGTTTGGTACGGGTATCTAGTATCTTACACAAACCTTGATCAAATACCATCCCCATCTATATCTTGAGTTGAAGAAGTCATTTCTGATAATTGTTGTATGAGGTTTTCCCATTTGATTTTTATGTCAAGGATCTAAAGGAAATCAAATTCTTGTCTTACTGCATGGTCAATTGTACACTGAAGAAATTCCATGATTGTGTCATCTTTTGAGTTGTGCAGGTTCTTCGTCACCTTGGCCGCATTAATGAGACTCGTGTTGGACATCATCGTGTCATCATTCTACAAAAGCCTCACTAGATAGCCTGACTAATCTCAGATTTCTCTCACCCAGTCACCCCGATATGTGTGTACAAGAAGAATTTAAAAGGGTCATATATAGGTTTAAGATTGAGAGTGAAATGCTAGAATCTCTATCTTTTAAGCACATTCAACTCACTGCAACTTTTATTTGTGGAAGTATAAGGTAGTGAACTTTAGTTGAGGTTGTCTTTTGTGGGTTCATTGGCTGTTGTAGTTAAACAAAATTCTTTTGGTGAAAATGGTGATTCTGTGATGTAACAAAGGCTTAACAATGACAAAGATATGACTTATTTACCTAATAATTTAAACACCCTTTGTGATTTCACATCTTATTCTCTTATTTCCCTCTCTTCTTTTCTCTCTTTGTATGTAGGTCAATTTGGGGTGTGAATAAATTATTTCCAGCATTAGCCCCTATGACAAGAATCAAGAACTGCTACACGTAAGTAATAACCGTGAATATACTCAACCAATGACGGCCATGGTACATTAAAAGAGACAAGCCAAAATATACACTGAATCTCCACAGATAAAACATCACTGAATTTGCAAGACAAAGAACAAATGTACAGATTTTAGTTCATCCCTTTAGAACCTGTCCTATATATTACATTTCTTTAAAGTAAAGCAGGACAAATCAGAGCAGGTTCATGCATTCAGCTGGGTTAACTAATCAGCTTGAGAAAAGGTATCCATAACCATGATCTAATGGGTCAACAATTTCCTTTTCATCCAATGTTTATTTCTTGAAAATAGCTCATTTTTCACCAGCCAAATAGAACTTGTTATTATGTGCCAAATGAGTTGCCGTGTTCGTTTTCTTTTGGAGTTGCAGGAAGGGAAGTCCCTAAAATTGAAAATGGCTTTTCTAAATGACTCATGGAAAAATATGTGTTAAATCACCCTAATCTTAGGTGGACCAATGTGTTAGGATCTGAATATAAGGGATTTAGTTTATTTTAATTTAGAAATCTATCTTTTTCTTTTAGAGTCTATCTTTATATTTTTTTTTTATATTAGGATGTTATCTTTTATTTTAGTAGTATATCTTCTTTATTTTTTAGGGATCAAGTTATTGTTATTAGGATTAAGTTATTATAAATAGGTGTACTCTCCTTAAGTTAGAGTCATAGATTAAATTATTGAGTTGTAAAGCAAACCATCCTATTGAAGAGAAACCAACATCTGAGTTCTTATTTATTTTTTATTTTCCAGTTTAATATCATAAAAATTCCAAAAATATTATCATTTATCTTCCTTTCTCTTTTGTTTCTCCATGTTAGGATTTTCGAATCCTAACAATTCAATTGGTCCGACCTGCCAGATCGAATTCCGCCACGCATCACTGCCTTTCCTCTTAGCCTGTACCGCAACAGCACCACTTCCGGCCACTGTTCACTGCTGCTGTCAGATCTGTCACTTCTCGTCGTTGTTTAAAAAAAATACGCTACAGTAGCTGTGCACAGTATCGCTGCAGTAACCGCGCTCCAGTACCGTGTACTATTCATCCCTTTTTGTTCAGGTTCTGTCATAATGGAGGAATGGCGGGCTATTGAGCATAAGTTTCCAAAGTTTGATGGCGTGGATCCGGTGTCTTGGATCGCTCGAGGCCAGAAAATCTTCAAGGAACACCGTTTGCGGGAGCAAGATAAGGTGCAATTGGCATTCGTTAGCATGGATGGGGCAGCCAGTCATTGGTTTTATTTTTGTTGTTATAATAATCTGGACCTTACTTGGAATTCATTCACCTCGCTCTTGCTTCGACGTTTTGGTACCATTATTGAGAGGCTCTAATTTCTTAGACAGAGTGGCATCGTTGACGCTTCTGTGCGAGAATTTGAAGCTCTGGTGGTTCGAATGCATAATCTTTCTGAAGTCTAGTTGTTGAGATATTTTCTGATTCGCCTCAAACTCGATATTCGTTATCAGGTGCGCTCTTTACGCCCTACTAATGTGTCGCACGCCTTATAACTTGCACGAGATGTCGAATTTCTTCTTGGTCAGGGACAACCATTGGTTGATGAAATTTCTTTTCCTCCTCCTTCCCACACCGAAAAGGAAATCTTCTGAGATTTATAATGAGTCCAAGCAAGATACTACATTGCCGCTAGAAGGTCTCAAAGAAGATGTTGCCAATATGCCTCACATCAGCACAATCTCTATGGTAGTTGCTTCGTTGTCAATGATTGTGAATGTTGTTATGATTAAAAAGTTTGTTATGATTAAAAAGTTTGGCAATGTAAGCGTTTCCAAACATCTAGGTACACAATTAACAATGCACTTTGTGAACAATGATGGCCACACAACGCAGAGGGGTGAGCCCTCAATGCAAATGAAGCTATGGGATCTCAATATGTTTACCAGGCGCCCTCCTCCAATGCCACCGGATATGAACACTTGGAAACTTGTTGTTCTGGTGCTTCACTCGGTTTACCACTAAGAATGGGACCCGGGAGGAGAAGATTGGATCTACTATGCGACTTCCAACCTTGAGGACAAGGTTGATTTTAGGGGGAGTATTGTTAGGATCTGAATATTAGGATTTAGTTTATTTTAATTTAGGAATCTAACTTTTTATTTTAGAGTCTATTTTTATAGTATCTTTTATATTAGGATGTTATCTTTTATTATAGTAGTATATCTTCTTTATTTCTTAGGGATTAAGTTATTGTTATTAGGATTAAGTCATTATAAATAGGAGTGCCCTCCTTAGGTTAGAGTCAAGGATTAAATTATGAAGTTGTAAAGGGAACATGCCATATTCAATAGGAACCAACCTCTTAATTCTTATTTATCTTTTATTTTCCAGTTTAATATCATATCATATCATAATAATACCAAAAGTATTATCATTTATCTTCTTTTTTTTTTCCGTTTCTCCACGTAAGGATTTTTGAATCCGTTAGGCCGGACCAATTGTTAGGATCCAAAAATCCTAACGTGGAGAAAAGAGAGAGAAAGGAAGATAAATGATCATTTTTTTAGTATTTTTATGATATTAAACTGGAAAATAAAAGATAAATAAGAACTAAGAGTCTGGTTCCTCTTGGAACCAAGAGGCTGATTCCTCTTCAATAAGGTTGGTTCCCTTTACAACTCAACTAGGTATTATACCCGTGCGTTGCACGGGTTTATTTACAACATTTTTTAACATTATATAATAATAATTACAGTTTAAATTATTACATAAATATTAAAATAATTTTTATTTTAAAATAAAAAATAATAATTGTGTTCATTATTTCAATAATTTTGAGAAAAAAGACTTTTCAATAAATAGTATTGGAGTTTTCTTTATAAATAATTAATATTGCTCAAATTTAATAATTAATATTTAATAATCAGCATTGGATCATTTTATAAATTTAATTATTTATTTATTTAATAACGTGAAAAATAATACAGTCCATTTGAAAAAAAGATTAAGCAATAAGTTTTTAATGTCATCGAAAAAGTTGTTTTACCATTTTTTGTACTTTTTACAGAGAAAGTCATTTTTTGGAAAGGGCAATTACAATTTCCCCAACAGGTTTACACATGTTAGATCATTTTATAAATTTAATTATTTATTTATTTAAGAATGTGAAAAATAATACAGTCCATTTAGAAAAAAGATTAAGCAATAAGTTTTTAATGCCATTAAAAAAGTTGTTTTACCATTTTTTGTACTTTTTTTGGAGAAAGTCATTTTTTGGAAAGGGTAATCACAATTTCCCAAACATTTTTACACATGTTAAAATCGTGAAAAATAAAGAAATTTCATCTTTTTCAACTATAATAAGATATAAATTAAATAGATTAAGAATTATGTAATAAATTTATACTTATTGAACTTCGGTCATAACTATTTTTCTCTATTAAGCGTGCTCAAAATCATTTTTACTAATATATAATAAGATCATAAAATTATAATGAGATTGTTTCTTCAAATAAAACACACATACGTTGTAGATTTTTTTGAACGTTACGTTATAGTTAATAGTAAATACCTTATAGCGTCATTTTAAAATTTAAACTATTTTACCTAAATTATTTATTGATAACATTATTTTGTCATTAATCAAGTTTAATTTTTGTTATTTTTCCCTAATGCGAAATTCAAGTCAATTTTTAAAGTTTATGACCATTATTATTCAATTTAGGTAGTTGAATTACTCTTGAAAATAATTTTTTTTTCAGTTTTTAATTTTATTATTTAATATATTAATTACAAAGAAATTTTCTATTGCTTCCTTTATTTTAGTACAAAGCTAGGAAGATTTTACTGCTTAATGTATTTAATGAATTTTTTATGAGAATTAAATTAAAAAATAAATGACTATGACTAATATATATATTTTGAAATATTTTTGTATCTAATTAAATATTTTATCAAATCATTACACTAACTCGTATTAACCTCCCTACCTGAAATAAAAGTGAAGTTTTTGTTTATTAGAGTGTCTTGTTTCGTTTTTATTTTTCCACACATTTTTAGAGAACTAAAGAGTTATGTTTCAGGAGTCTTTTGTCATGTTCTATTTTACCTTATATAACAAACATGAAATTTAGTTGGTTGTTGAATAACTAATTAATTTGAAAATATTATTGATCAGGTTTTAGTTTAGTTTAATGTATATAATACAATTTTTTTTTGGTGTATTTATAACAAAATTTCAATTTAATTATACATTTTAGTAGGTGTTTAAATAGCTAATGACTTAGGCAGTTTTATTCATTTTTAATATTTTAATATAATTTATTTAATACAAATGAAAATGTTAATACAAAGGTTCAAAGTAACTTTTACTTTTACATTTTAGTAGGTGGTGTAAAAAATAGTAATAAGTTTTTTTTTTTAAATTCCTCAACTCATGATGAATAGTTATTATTAAATTAATTTTAATTTTAATATATAAAAAATTAGAAAGTTTTACAATTAGAAAGAAGTATAAAAAATTACTATTAACTATGTAATATTGCTATTAGTGTAAAGTTAGTCAATTTCAATTATTATTATTACTTAAAAATTTCCCTCATTAATAATTAAAATTTAAATAATATCAATATTTTATTTAAAATATGAGAAATTGAAAAGTTTAACAATTACTAATTAAAAATTAAAAAAAAAAGTTGAATAAAAATTTGTTTAACTTCATTATTTAATGCATTTAATACTTATAGCTCAAGTGAGCTTTACATATATATATATAGATAATTTAATTCAAGACAACATAAGGAGGTATTCCTATTTACAATAACTTAATCATAATAGCAATAACTTAATCCCTAAGAAATAAAGAAGATATACTACTAGAATAAAAGATAACATTCTAATATAAAAGATACTATAAATATAGACTTTAAAATAAAAATATAGATTTCTAAATTAAAATAAATTAAATCTCTAATATTCACATCTAACACAACGATATTTAAGTAAGCGTAATTCCTAACCCCCTTATCTTTGAATATGATCATTTGGTCAATCTAGGACTAAGGTAATTTAATCCAATCTTTTTTAGGAGCAATTAGACAACTCCAACAATGATCTCTACTATGCATAACAGTTGAGTATCTATCCAATTTAGATATACCATCCAAATTCTTGAGAAATATCTAGAATTGAATTATATGGTATGTACTATGCAATTTTCTCTTCCTCGCCACACGGAGAATATCACACCCTCTCTTTATAGCTTAAGCTTGTACTACATTGCCTCATAATTAAGCACTACTTCCATTTCTATTTTAGTACATTCTGTGAGAGAAAGATGTTCCTATTTATCTGTTAATGCATTTACTAAAGAAACATTACTTAGTCATTTTATCAATTATATCATTATGCTTTTTTCTTCTTTAAATCAATCATCTACTAATCTTCTTGTCATAGGTGTTTGAACTAAACGATAAATAAATGATAGTGAATTGTGTTTTATCCTTATGGATGAGGACCGAACCTCCGACCATGTGTTTTATTCTCATAGATAAGGATCGAACCTCTTACCGTACCTCATGATTAAGAGACGATGTGAGCTAACCACCACGCCACACCTTATCGTAAATTATACCATTATGTTATTTTTTTAGTTTTTCAAGCTATTCTCATAGCTGAGAGACATGAGACTAATCATTGAGGCTTGAAATCACGTTAAGTAGGTAGGTCTATCACAACAAATCATTCTTCATACGCGCACCGCCCACGTAGCGAACTCTGGGCTAAATGCTAAATGAGCTCAACTATTTTAGTTAGACCTTGTTTAAGATAACATTATGTTCTGGTAGTATGTTAAACACAATAAAATTTCATCTATTAAATAATCAAAATGTCAAAGCGTAAATTAATAATAAACCGGTTTAGCATTTTGGAGAGTAAATTAAACTACTTCCATGATATTGGTAATGCTGCTTTCCGGTTGTTTTCACTTGTTGTCGCCTTGTTCAAGACTTGAATGTGTGCTAGAATGCTCGTCCTAGTTCCAAGACACCGGTTTAGAGTTTCCCCTTTTCTCAATCCCAATTCGTCTTCATTGGGATGTTATGTTTCATCCAAGTTGAATCCATAATATATGTGCTTTCATAGGAGACATACTTGAAACTGTTGCATCTGATGTCCCTTGTTAGATGCGGAACACCATGACTACCTAGCTAGTTACACTTACAGCCATACAAGTTGTCGTAAGGCATAATCAATCATTATAATAACTTACACTTAATAATTAAATGAATCAAATAATATATTTTCAATTCATAACAAAGACTTAATACTTCATTGGTGCCTATCTATATAATGACAAATTTTGAAAGTTATTCAAAATTTCTTATCTGCAAGTTGTCCATTGAAATTGTTGGGTAGATATGCTCTGTTCTGTTTTGAGTGTTAATTAATGTATAATAATTGTTTTTCATTTATATCATTCGAACTATTGTTAAGGAATTAACAAGGGACAAAAAGAGAAAAGAAGCATATCAACCAAAACCATGCATGTGTGAAAAAGATTTGGGGTCATCAGACATCAAACATGAAAATTTTGGGACCTACAACTGCTACTGCTATCATTTTCCCTCATTTATGAAAGACCAACCAACCACCAACGTCTCAAGTCAGAATCAACTTGTATTTTTTGGGTTACTTCTTCTCAAATATCAACTAAATAAAAATAGCAACCACATTTTTTTTATAGGCCAATGTTAGTTGTTAGAATTGTTAGTAAATTAAGCTCTCCTCCGGGTTTGAACCTGAGACGCTTCACCCTTCATCTCACTCAACTCTTATGTCTCTAGCTCTTACCACTTGAGTTATCATTCGGGGAGAAATAGAAAACCACATGACAATGATACAAGAACGTAAGCTTCAATTTGAACAGTATCTAAAGAGTCAATGGACAGCACATCACAATAAATCCAATATGTATATACCAAAATGACCCATGATAAAGTTTGGGTTAAATAACCCATCATCCAATCATATTGGAGATAAATGAGTTGGAAATAAATTAATAAATAAAATATAGAAATTCCAACTCACTTATCTCTAATGTGATTGGATGATGGGTTATTTAACCCAAACTTTATCATGGGTCATTTAGACAACCCTTTATAAGAACCTCTTCATCAAACACTAAACTTATTATTCTTTCCCAGAATATCTGATAAACCATTTATAAGTCTCATCTCTGACTCTATCTCCATGTTTTATATAAAATAATCAGCTATAAGAACCTCTTCATCAAACACTAAACTTGTTTTATATATAAAATATTGGAAAATTCAGTCGGGAGGGAATGAGAGAGGAGCATAAATGTTCATTCAGCCATTACTGATAAGAGAAGTAATATTGAGTCCTAGAATTCAGACTAGACCCAGTTCTATATTTTTAAAAGCTAATTTAAAGATGAGGGTTGCTCTATAACTTTTAAGGGTTTCTTAATCACATATGTAGTTAATGTGAGACTTTAACATATGCATCTTTTCATGTTCGCGGTTAGACACTTTTAGCGTGAAGTTGCAAAACAAGAGAGTGGCCAATTTATGAGTGATCAAATACAAGATCTAAGATGTGGTATGAAACTGTTCACGGCAAAACACTAAGAACAAAGTCAGTCAAACTTATATATTGTTTTGCCTTAAGAATTCTTAACTGAACATGCTTAGACACACTATGATGAGGGCTCATTTATATAGTTAGAGTCTCTTAAAAAGTGATTAATGCGAGAGGGGATCTTGTGATTGCATTCATGAGGAGGAGACAATCTTGCAATCACAATTATGTGGGAGAGGAGGGAAACCAGGGAAACCTAGTAATGAGGTGAGGGGATGAATTTAGACGTTCTCCCAATCAGGTGGCTGATTCAGATTAACGTGTACTCAATCAACAACCTAAATAGAGATGCTTGAAGCTTGGTCGGTCAAACAATCTCTAACGATCTAGAAACCATATTAAATTTGAGTTAAAACTAACTCAGTCTCAAATCTAAGAGTGAGGATATTGTTGTCAGTAAAGGAAAACCAAATATATAGAACATGTGAGATATAAATTCTAATCTTGATTAATTCTTCCTATAATTATAAATATAAAGAACCATACCTAAATTGACATGGAGATACATATGCATGTTCTAGCCAGAACATATCTCAGGTGTATATATATGTAAAGTATATATATATATATATAAGAACATTTAAAATAGCTTAAGTTTTAACAGCCATTATATATGCTTACAAAACTAAAGATTTCACCCTAGATTGAGAGGCCCTGTCTCAATTGCTGTTCTTTATTTAATTTCCAACCTTCATGGCTTCACCTACTATACATCCTCAAACAAAGTAGGATCATATGGTGGTACATTGTTGCTTAGTTGTGGGAAGGAGGATGTGTCTTTGGTGGTTCATAGTCCACGTCAAACTGAACAAGTTGTTTCTGACTATGCTTCTTGTGATGAGGCACTCGCCAGGAAACTGAAGCAAGAGATTCAGTTCTTAAGGAGCCTGATGCTTTTCCTTTGAGAACTATCTGGTGAGTGCTTCTTCTGCTTTTTGGCTTCATAGAATCAGCAACCAAACGAGCCCCAACGTTTCCATTGCCTTCATCATTAAGCTGTTTTGGAGAGGAATCAAACTCAATTTTCTCATCACTCTGCATAGAATGAAATCTTAGTGAGACATACAATTCTTGAGAATATGTGTACATTTTCAAGACTTTTCTACAATTGACACTGAAGCCATAATCAATTCCGTCAAAAAGCTTATGTGAGTTTGTTTTGAGTTTCAGAATAAATTCTGAAGAAAGAAAAATTGATCCAAATAATATGTTATCTGTAAAAGAATTGAGATCATTTAACTTCAACATGTAATTAACATATTTTGATCGATGCATGCTTGTCAATTAACAAACCTTGGTAGAGAAGTGGTGCTTCTTCTCCATCTTCTTATCTAGAGGGCCGATACGACGGGCATTACATGCATGCAAGGAGATGCATAGAAATAAAAGAAGAAGATATGCAGTACTTGACATGATAATAGAGAGAGAGAGATATTTGGTCTGAAATTTTGAGCAAAACTTTATCTGCACAGGGATTGGATATATAGTGCACTAGCTAGTGGTGGTAGCAGAGTTATTTGTATCGTGACAAGGACATATAAATGTGCATTGAATGCAATAACTTGAGGAAGAATAAGAGGTTCTCTTTCAGAACATGGAGTTGTAGGGGTGATGAAAGAAGCGATAAAGAGAAAATGAAGTGATGGTGGCCTCCTCCCTTTTGTCCCTTCTGACATGTAAGAGAGTCCAAAATAGAGATTTTACATCTAAAGAGTGGGCTTCTTTACATTCTTAGTGTAATTTAACACCAAAATTACCGAAGTAGTCTCGAAATTTTAATTTTTTTTAATATCTCTTAATCTTATCTCATAGAAATAAAAATAAGGTTTAAATATAGCATTTAGTTTTTCTATTTTTAGTTAGTATCAATTAAAATAGAGATATATTTAATATTTATGTCTATGGTATGTTTATGAGAGATTAATTTCTATGCACCGACAATGTATATAAGTTTTACACAATCATGCAATCACATCTCTTAATTTTACTGGCTCATAATTAATTTTGAATTTAATGATATTTAAAATAGGAAATAAAAGGATGTGATTGAATGAATGTGTAAAACTTTTTACACCGTCAGTGCATAGAAATTAATCTCTATTTATATATCCGATTTATATTTATATTCATTATTTAATAAATTATTTAAACTTTCCAACAGTTTTATTTTATTTACTATTAATAGTAGTTGAAATAATTTTAATTTTTATACTATTAAATTCCATTAAGTGTATTTTAAATGTTGAACTTAAATTATAATTAATACAAATATTAAATATTTTTACTAATTTAGATTTACATATTTTCTCTTTTTATCATTAAGGATTAATACTATCATAAATGTTTTTCTTATTTTTTTTTATAAATAAAACCTTTAATTGTGTAAAATATTATTAAATAATGAATTTTTAATTCTTAAACTTAATTCATTATCAAGTATTTCCTTAATATCTATTCATCATGAACTCTGTATCAAAAGAAACATTGTTATCATATATTATATTCGTTTATATATATATATATATATATATATATATATATAATAATTATTGCATATTACCATGTATAGAATTAATTATCACTGAATAAAAGAATTAAATCAATTAAATTTAATTAATTAATTTAAATTATTATATTTAAAAATTATATACTTATGATAATTTTAATTGTTAATAAATATTCGGGTAAATAACTATGAACCTAATATATTTGATGACTTCTTTTCAAAAAAAAAAATAACAAGAGTTGTGGCTTTAATTTACGACTCTAAACAAAATAACCATAAATCATATTTGAAGTTTACAACTTAAAAAAAAACTTGTTTAAATGATCTATGAAATTATAAAAAAGTAGAATTCATATGTTGCAACTTGCAACTACAACTTTCTTAAAATAATATTTTTTCTTCAAGAAATCAAAAACACTATTTGTTTTTTTTAAGAGAAAACACTTTTTTGTTGAGATTTCTTTGAGTGTTAATAAAAATAAACAAAGTTGTCTCACATTAAATAAAAAGAGAATGTCAGTAGTTTATAAGTGAAATGATCATTCACGCATTGTATTAAGGTTTTTGGTGAAAGGTGTGATGTAATAATTCACTAATATGACTTGCTCCTCATCTAATGTGGTTATAAAAGCAAATATCTGTGTTCCCTCTCATGCTATAACCATGAGATATACCCCTCAGACCATAACACAACTAGTATCAGAGCCGATTGTAACGACCCTAATAACCACAATAACTCTGATACCTTAAGGTTTTGGTTAAAAGATGAATAATGTTTTTCACTATTATGGCTTACTCCTCACCAATTTAGTTATAAAATTATATTCATGACAATGCTGATAGCTGACAACAACCCTATTGAGAGAAGCATGATAATATAATGGTAACTGACACTTAATGGGGAGATTTTTGAGGATTCGTTTTCAAGTGTGAATAAAAATAAATAAAGAAGTCACACATTGAATAACCGTAGCGCGCGATACCTCTCGCACCATAACAACACTATTTACCACTTACCCTAGCTAAAACTGTAAATTTTCAAAAAAGTGTACTACTTGTACAATCTAGATGCTAAATTAAACTAGTAATGTCAAAAAACTGGAAATGTCAATAGATTCATTGAGGGGATGTCTAAAGTGAAACATGAACCAAAATCAAGGATACACTGCCTCCCCCAGGTTGGTCCAACCGAGGAGCTCTGTATTCCCTGTCCTTATGTTCATGGCTCTCAAGAAATATTTGAATAGCTTTTGTGCCCCCTTGTTTCTTGCCTTTTTGCCTTCCCCTTTTTCAGTTTGTCCTAGAGAAACTACAATATATATTTTATAGTAACCATTGGAAGTTTATCGAAAGTTGGAACACTTTTTAGATCTTTAGTCACTTAAAAACACAAACAAGATTTCAAACTAACTTCTTAACACAATAAGAAAAACGTTATCCAAGTCAATAATGTACAGAAGGTTGTGAAAGAAACTGTGGTCAAGAATTAGAAAGTACACTATATTTGGCTGTGAAAAAGCTGTACGCCACCATAGGAGAAGAATGGTGATCGGTGATCTCTGCTTTCACTATCTATAAGATTATATTAGTAAGCATTTTATATTTCTATTTCATCTTAATTGAATATATACAAGCACAACAATACAAATTTAATTCATACCTACAATCCATTCCAAAAATATTTAAACGGATTGCATGCTCACATTACGTCATATTTTAATCTTAATATTTTGGAATAGTTGTATCAATTCTCCCTAATAATACAACAATAGCATATTATCTTATCCTATACTATATACTATTTTCGAAACAAAAAAGCAGCAACTCCGACAAGAGTCAGCTCTTCATTCCATACCTTTCGTCATAAGTTTTATCTCTCATACTATAATTAGTAGGTAAATGATATCATATTTATATTTTTTCTGTTTTTTAGTAATTTAAATATTAAATAATTCCATATTTTCAAAAATTATTAATGTATTAATATTTGATTTAATATTATTAATGACATTAGAATAATTAACAAAAGTCAATTGTGATTTTTTTTGAAAATAACTACTGTATTAATTTTTTGGTGTAAGACAGGTGTCCTCCTTTGGAGGCAATCCTGTTCAAGCCGGGAACATCCACATCATGGTAGGGTTAACTCTCTCAGCGGCAACTGTATTAATTTGACATTTAATGAGTTTTAATGATATTAGAATAATTAATAAAAATCTTTGTGACTTTTCTATCATTAAGATATATGCTAACAAAGTCTTTTTCTTAATGACTATGGTTTAAATACTATGTAAGTCCCTGAAATTGTATGGTGTATGAAAATAAGTCCCTGAAATTTTTTTTCCGAAAATTGAATGTAATATCTTATGTTCAAAATGATATCAAATATCTCATAAAAAAGTTGATATCAAATATGTTAAAATGATTGATTTGGAAATTAACTTGAAATTTTGTATTTTATGTTTTCGTATATATATCTGGAAGATTTAAATGATGTTGATGTATTGATTCAAAGCATAACAAATTAGGGAAAAAAACGAATTAGAATGTAACTAGGATTAGAAAAAAAAATATATGTGACATACGTATTTTAAAAAGAAAACGAGAGAGAAAATATGAAAAATTTGATATATGCCGACAAAGTACTCTTATTTCATCTGTGCATGGGGCATGATCAATACTAGTAAGATATAAGAAAAAGTGTTAATTAGAGTTGACTAAAAACCAACAAATGTAATGCAAAAACCGACGTTAAACTGAGTCAGCCAAAATTTGACATAGATGATATGAAAACCAAGACTATGGTTGGTTAGTAGTATCGAGATTGACGACAAAAGGCTCAAAGCTAACAGTTTTACGTGTATTAGGTTGACGCTTCAATTCAGCGTCAGTCAAGTCAACTCTAAGCCAACGCAACACACATGTGGCCACAATTGATGCTAAACCATAAATACTAAGGTCTGTTATATAGGTCGATGATACTTTAACACCTAGCCGACGCTAAAATTTACTTTCAAACACAAGGACACCAAATTCATGATCGGATGGATATTTATCCGACTCCATCTCTTTTGTTTGTTTTTTAGTTGTTTATCTAGCTAAAAAAATTGATCATTATATATATATATATATATATATCATGTTTTCTATTAGTCTCCGAGTATCATGCATCATCATTGTATACTATGAGCTCGCTCTAGTAGTTTTGCCCTTTGATCAATGTTACTTTTCCATTCTTTGCCCTCATTTCTTATTTCTTATACACAAAAATGAAGACAAGAATAGAGAAATCACAATAATAAAGTGGCAAAGCTACATAACCGAATTCAAAGAACACAATAAGGATGGATGGG
This sequence comes from Lotus japonicus, assembly GCF_012489685.1. NCBI lineage: Eukaryota > Viridiplantae > Streptophyta > Magnoliopsida > Fabales > Fabaceae > Lotus > Lotus japonicus. The sequence continues at coordinate 30,388,081 of NC_080043.1, read as the reverse complement.
ACAAATAAAAACATTTATATGTATTTTACTGTCAAAACTATTCAACTCGAGAAACAATTGAAAAGCAAACATGAGATGAAATTGAATAATTATCAATCAAAACATGAATTTGACATTGTTGTTGTGAAAATCATCCTGACATATTTATAACAATTAGAAGATATATGCAACAACAAACAACAATAACAATCATAATATTTTATTAATCATTTAATTGTCTTATTATAATTATTATTTTGTTGCATCACACGATCCAACACTTTCATCTTATTTTATATTTTTAACATTAAGCTTATGAACAACTTTTTCCATCTTGAAAATTTGTTTCTCAAAAGCAGAGGCAAATTCTTCCGCTCATTAATTTTATCATTGTTTTACCAGAGCTCCTGGAATATTGGGGTTCAGAGATTTCCAAGTTGCGTATGCAGGTATTGAATAGAATGTTATCGCCAACCTCTTGTAATCAATCTCTTATTGTTTTGGTCATAGAGATTAAGGAGCCTTCCCATGCTTCTCAGTTTCGAACGATAAGCCTTTGCAATGTGGTGGTCAAGATTATTATAAAGGTGATGACTAATAAATTGAAGGTGAATCTTGCGGTTATTACTTGTGAGGCATAGAGTGCATTTGTGACTGGCCGACTTATCACAAATAAATACTTTAAGTGCATTTGGATGCTTCCACTACATGAAGAAGAAGATCATGGGTCAAAAACGTTTGATGGCTCTAAAGCTTGATATGTCAAAAGCTACGAAAGAGTGGAGTGGCCTTTGCTGCAGAGTACTTTGGTTCAAATGGATTTCCCCCTTGAATGGGTTTCTTTGGATATGAAGTGTGTGTGTCTACCATGAATTTCTCTATTATGTTGAATGGGCAGCCTCAACATAAGTTTAGACCGCAATAAGGCTTGCGTCAGAGTTATCCTTTTTCCCCGGATATGTTTACTTTATGTGGGGGAGATTTTCTCTACGATGCTTCATAAGGCGATGGCTTCTTCGACTATGCACTAAAGATCATAATTGCAAGGAAATCTTCAGTAATATCTCACTTTTTACAGACGATAGTGTGATTTTTTCAAGGATTGCGGTTTAGGAAGTTGTGTGTTTCGAAGATTTTGTCTACTTTTGAGCCGACGTTTGGCCAGTAGGTCAACCTTAACAAGTCTCAAATTTCTTGTAGCCGAAATATGCCTAGTTTCTGGATTTCAACTTTGTCAATGAACGTTCTATAAGAAGCTCAAGGGTTGGAAGGGGAAATTCCTATCTAGAGCAGGGCAGGCAACGCTTATTAAATTACTTGTTCAGACTATCCCTTCTTATGTAATGTCTTGCTTGCCTTTGCCGATGGGTTTGTGTTTTGATATTGAGGTAATAATTAGTACATTCTATTGGCGTGAGGACATGGGCAAGAGAAGGATGAACTAGTTGAAGTGGTCAAAGCTTTGTGCTCCTAAGAGTGAGGAAGGCCTTGGCTTTCGTGGTTTTAAGTTATTTAATTATACTCTTTTGGCTTAAAACTCGTGGCAGCTTTTAAAGCGCCAGTCTTTTATGTTTGGCCAAGTTTTTAAGGCGTTTTACTTCCTTAATTTTTCCTCATGGGAAGCTTCAAAGGGCTAGAAGACCATCTATGTTTGGTCTAGCATCATTTAAAGCAGTGGATGTTTAAAAAGGGATGCCTTAAGAAGATAGGGGAAGCCTCTTGAGTTAGAGTTTGGCACGATAACTAGATTTTGTCTGTTTCTATTAAATTATTGGGAGTTCAATCTTTGTTCGAAAGGAGTGTTCACTTTGTTTCTGGCCTGATAAACACTCTTACTCGTGGGGTATGAGGGTGCTAAATTATTTTTTTCCTAACTCAGTTATGAAACTAATTATTTCCATACCACTTTCTCTCTTTTCTACATAGGATATTGTTTTCTAACCGACTAGTCTGATGGTCAATATTCTCTAAAGACGGGTTATGAGTTTCTGACTTAGAATGAAGTAGCCCTTATAACTTCATCTTCTGGCCACTCATTGTTTCCAAGTTTTACTTGGCCGAATCTTTGGAGGTCCAAAGCTCATCCCCACGAGACGGAGCTTTCATAGCGTCTCTGTCGAGCCATTATATATGTGGTGGCAAAGCTGCGGTGGCAAAGCTGCGGGAAAGAAAGTGAACATGGATCTCTTGTGCCTTGTTTGTATTGTGGAGGCTGAAATTGTTGCTCATGAATTTTTACTTTGCAAGAAGGCCTAAGATTTCTGATTCGCGAGCCCCTTGTCGTTACGCTTGGGTGGTCATGGTGTTGGTCTTATAGCTGATTTTATTGCACAGTTCCTATCTTGCAATGGAGCTGATGTAGTTCGAGTGTTGTTCGTGGGTTTTTATTGTTAAGTTCAAACGTTAAATCATATTGTCTATTTGTGCGATAAAAAATTTAAGGGCATAAGTTGAATACTAAAATTTTCATATTTCATGAACACTTTGACCTAACGTCTATGTTCAAGATGTGTTGTCCAAGACTAAACAGCTTATTCAAACGATAGTTCAAGATCGTCTAAAGAATGAGTGTCATCTTTGAATCGCAAAAAGCTCTCACACAAACTTGAAGAAGAAGTTAAAAGAGGAGAAGAACACGTGATCTGACAAAGCTCAATGGCCAAAGCTCAAGTATAATGTTGTCACCATCAAATTGAAATTTTTGCTCTTCAACAGATAGAAGTCAAGGCAAACACTACCTACCAACTGACATACTACTTCTTTTGGCAAAAGGTCTTCATCAAACAATGTCATGCATTTAATGCACCTAACATAAGTACACAAAAGCACCGTTTTGATCCAACGACTAGAATCTTTATGAAGAACAAGCTTCAACGGCTACAACCATTCTCACAGAAGATCAAGGACTTTAAAAGGATCGACTCTTTATTGAATCATTTTAAACGATCAAATTCAGATTGAAGCAACAATTCAAATCAAGCTTGAGAGTCAAATCCCTTTTGATATCTTCTGCTTCAAAGAGAGTAACATACCCAAGAGTCAAATCCTCTTATCCAACTCTCTTTAGATTTAGAACACAAACTACTTCATAGAGTCAAATCTTATTCAATACTTTGTAGTTTCTGAGCTAAGAAATTTCTAATATCACTCTTTTGAGAAGAGAACCTTGTAGAACCAATAGATCTTGAAAAAGATCTTAGGAGAAGTCATGTTTAATACTTGGTGAAGGAGGAGTCCTGAAAATACTTGGTTATGAGAAGTCAAGTAGAATATTTGGTTGGTAGGAGTCCTGTCTAATACTCCCTCCGGTCCTATTTATAAGCATGAAAGAGAAGAAAAATTTTAGTCCTTTTTACAAGAACCAAATGAAAGTTTGAGCTATATTAATTAATTTTTTCCAATGATGTTGTTATTAATTCTAACTTGTAAAATGTGTCTCATTAATTATTCTCGCTTTCCCACTTTCCAACACTAATAACAAAGGGTAATTTTGGAAGTTTATTTTGATTCAAGACAAATTTAATGCATTTTATCTAGTTTAACTACATTTCTTAAACTATGTGAATTTTTTTTTTTTGCTTATAAATAGGACCGGAGTGAGTACTTGTTGTTGGGAGAAGTCATGTCTAATACTTGGTGTAGGAAATTTTTTGATACTTTCTTGGTGGAAATCTTGGTTAAGCCAAGGACATGACGTAGCTCCATCGTTTGTGGGTGAACCAGGATATATTGTTGTGTTCTTATCGATTATTATTTTATACTTATATTTGCTGCACCAAACGACTACAAAACGCTTTATAAACTTATCATCGTTTGAAAACACAAGTTTTACACGAACACAATTCAAACCCTCATTTTCTTGTGCTACTTTATTTTACTTCATCTATGTCCTTTGGAAGCATTGTAACAGGTTGATTTTTTATCAGACACTCAGTGGGTTAGACCATATATTTTCGTGGCTGGCCTCTCTTCTTGCCCTCCTTCAGCTTCAGACGGTGCCATCTCCTTCTAGTGTGGGTGCTGCGCGACAAGATTCTTGCAACCCTCCCCCGAGCCAGTTCATGAAGGTAAATATAGATGCTTCCTTCCGTAATATCGGTCAGGTGGGGATGACTTTCGTTGCTCGGGATTGGGAGGATCTTCTCCTCGCTATTGGTTATATGGTCCTGTGACTTTTGCTTCTTTACCTCTTCTTGTTGAGACGTTATCGTTCCGTTGGGCCCTTGTCACGACCTTAGGGCTTGAGTTTCGTTCAGTAATTTTTTAGACGACTCCTAAGTCCTTCATTTGTCTTGGTTGTTGGTTCTATTCTTCAAGATTGTTATATTTTAATTTCACATTTTGGCTCTTTAAGTTTTTTTTTTTGCCAAACAGTCTGGTAATTAGGCAGCTGATTACATGGCTGATTTATCATTTAGTCCCCTTGATGTGATTTGGATTGTGGATGCTCCTCAGTGGATAAACAAAAAAAAAAACAAATATCATTTAATCAAAGGTCCAACCGATCACCACGTCGATATTGCAAATATGTAGTTACAAATAATCCGGCTAAAGTAATAGGAATCAGACCTAACACGATTCCAAATAGAAAACAACCAATCATTCGAGAAAATCAAACAATAGAGGGAAACACTTTTCACTATAAGATTAGGTATCTCATGAATTAAACAGTTTCGGCATTAATTATTTGTCTCAATATAATATAAATGAAAAAAAAATGTGCTTGTTGTTTTATTTTCAAATTATTTCTTCAATAACAGTCTTATAATTGGGCAGCTGATTACTTGCCTAATTTATCATTTAGCTCCGCTTATGTGATTTGGATTGTGGATGGTCCTCAATGGTTTTATTTCTTTCCTTCATACTGATGTATTTGGTTATTCCCTTGGCCCCGTTTCTTTTAATATAGTTAGAGTTCATTTTCTTGGTTCGGTTTCTTAGCAAGGGGTATACAAATACATGGATTTTCTTATAAATGTAATTGAATGCTTTGGATAGAGAATCCAAAATACACTGAAGTGGTGTGGCACCCAATAGAGTAGAACAATTAAATGGGAGCCAGGAGCCACATGATAGTTATTAAACCAGCTGTAGGACCTACAAGAAACAATTGGAACAGGAGACAGAGATACATGGGAACATGCCCTTAGTGTTTCTTTAAGAAAAGGCACAAGTGAGTGTCCTAACCGTCAATACCGGCCAAACAGAAAACGTGGCAATGCCGATAGGAACATGTGAAGCCGCCAGAAATTGTTTCTCTTCTCTTCTGGTCATTCCACCCTTCTTTCTTAGGACATGATTTGGACGGTAGGCTGATCCTTTTTCTGTTACTGGATAGAGTTACTGACACATGAATGATATTTGCAATGCCCATTTATTTCTTAAGGGTGAATGTACATATCCTTCCCACGAGTCGTTGAACATGTATAAAATTAACAATACCAGTGGTTGGGTAGACTAAAGGATACATTGGAGAAGTTATTCATCATATGCACCATGGTAGGGAATGAAACTTTAGGCTTTAGGCTTTTGTGTTAATGAAGATATTCTCATGGCTGATAGTTGTGAAACTAATTAATGATTTCATCATCAGCACACTAATTGGTAAGAAGCTGATAAATGAGTTTTTTTTTTTTCATTTATAAGAGTTGAGAATCAAACTCTCATACTTAAGGGACGAAATGCTGAATCACTATGTCAATCAAAACTTTAGGCTTTTATAATCGATTTATGTATTTTTTTTATAATTATGTAAAGGCGCATGCAAGGTGCATTTTAAAACTTATGTTTTGTCCCGATAGGATAGCTCAAGTTGTAGAAGTTGAGGGACATATGGGTCGGGTAGGGGGAGGTCCGCATGCAAGGTGCATTTTAAAACTTATGTTTTGTCCCCGTAGGATAGCTCAAGTGGTAGGAGCTGAGGGACATATGAGCCTGGTAGGGGGAGGTCTAGGGATCGATTCCTGACGGGTGCAATTTATCTTTCTGATGTACCAAAAAAAAAAACTTGTGTTTTAAAATTTTCAAAGTTAAAACCAAGTAACATTTTTATGATTTTAATTTTGCCTATTTACAGTTTAAAAGTTTAATCTTAAGTATCGTTGTCGAGCACTTTATTGTACCATCATTGCCGCACATGATATCTTTCATTGTCGCAATTTTACCTCCACCGCCGTCATCACTACCTGATACTTTTCCACACACGGTATCACATGTTCATCACCACTCGACATCATTTATCACATGAATCCTTAGCAATAGTAATGGTGGTCTGGATGGTGTGGGCGACAAAGGTAGTAGTGGAGAGTGATGAACGTCAGTTGATGTAGGGGAGAGGTCGTGGGTGTGATGCAGGTCCAATCTTGTGGTGAAACTTGATGGACGAGGTAGCTACAACTTTGTGAGGTTGTATAGAGCTAGAGCAATGGAGAATAGGCCACGAGACCTAAGTGCGCGTGGAGGTAGTATGTGGTGGATGGTTGGTAGAGGGAGGGGTAGGTGGTTGTTCTCGCGAGGGTGGGAAGAGTCGGGTCCATGGTTGATGATGATGTGGTGCAATAGCCAATGGTGCATTCATTGGTGGTTGTTGTCGATAGTGTGAGAATAGTTCATACCGTTGACAAGGGTCTATGGCTTGACACAGTGTTATTAAACTCGGCTCGGACAGGCTGGTTCGACCATTCGGACTGTGAACCAATACCCCCAACCGGTCCGAGCCGCACATCGGATCGGCCATGCAACTGATCCGGTGAGACTCGGTCGGTTCTGATGAAAAAACCGGTTGGACATATATTTTAAAAAAGAAGAAGAAGATCATCAAAAAAGAAGACCACAATGGAAAAAACGTTTTACACAAAAATGAGATGATCAGGTTCTTTTTCCACCATCAAAAGCCAACTTCCTTGTGGTTCATGGCCGAGATTCCATGAATTTGGTCATCTAAAATTTTCATAACAATATTATAATTTGTTTGACAAAAAAACCTATTGTAATATAAAGACCAACAAGCTGACGGTGATGACACCCTATTGGCATAATGATAAAGCACGTATATATAGTATTAATAATTATATATCACATGTATTTAATATATATATATATATATATATATATATATATTCAAGTTAACCGGTCCAACCTATGACTCACCGGTTCGGCCTCTGACTCATTGACTCAGTTCTCTGATCGAGTCAATCACCGGTTCGAGTTTAATAACACTCGCTTGACATGTTTATGGTCTGGCCTAGTTTGTCCTACTTAGTGAAAAAGTCTAGGCTTAAGCCTTCAAGGTCTAATAGGCCGCTCTAATACCCTGGGGCCGTGCTGCCATAGACAAGCCAATGATCTCTGTACAAATTTGGGGAAGAACAGAACCTGGAAAGATAAATTTTGCTACCTTTATGTTCTAACTTTTAATGACATGTCTAATGTCTTTTTCCTCCTCGAAGGTAGCCGTCAAAAGCTTTTGTGGATATAAAATAAAGCTTGGCCTGAACTCCCACTTGTGGCGTTGAATTCTAGAGTAGTTTAGAACCCCCACAAACAACCGTCTATTACATATTACAATCAGAACCCCCACAAACATAAAGTATTAGAGAGACACAACCCCAAGTGTAGTTAGTTGAGAATCCGTAGTATATGTATACGCGCTCACAGAGTGAACAAAAAAATGCACCTAAAACTGCAATTCACACTGGACCATAAGTGCAATTCAAACCAATATTAGCCACCATACTTTCAAGTGTTGGGGGTTGAGAGCAACTCATAAGTGTTGGTGAAAGATGATGAAGTCCAATACTATATTATAGACTCAAATCTTTTGTTATAAAAACACGGGCACCATGAAAAACTTGGAACTTTTTTTTTTCTTATACTATCGTATTAGAGTATTGTGAAATGTAATTCAAAATATTTTCCAATGTATTGAAAGAAAAAAAGAGAATGTTATTCACTCATTATCAGTTTCAATAACGGTCGTGGGTTTTTCTCTAATTTTAGAGTTTTCTACGTAATATTCTTATGTTGTGAATCTATCAGTGTTATAATTCTTAATGGCATGACTAGTATTCTTCCCAACATCAAGTACATAATGACATGAATAAAAGTCAGGCTTAACTTCAAGGAGGCATACCCCCACCCCACACTTTACAGGAGTAGCTAAAAACCAGCCTCTGCACCTCGCTGTTAGTCAATGTTTTCTCATTTCATGTAGTACCTCTTTGCAAAACATAATAGGTATCCACTCATCATATACTGAATACACCTTTTACTTTATAGGCTTAATCAAGTTTTTGGTCCTCAACCTTTGCCATAAATATGGCTTTAGTCCCTCGCCGGAGTAAAGGTGGGGATTCGTCCCCAGTTTTTTGCAAAATGATTGGCTTTGGTCCTTCCGGCCGGCTAGGTCAACGCCGGAGCTCCGGGAGCTGATGTGGCCTTGCCACGTCAATTAATGAGTCCAGTTGGCTTTTTTCTTTTCTTTTTTATTTAAAAAAATTAAGAAACCCATAACATCATTAATTCTTAAATCCCTAATTAACAAAATCTAATCCCTAATTAACAATTCCTTAAATTACTACTAAATCTGAACCAGACAAAATCTCTAATTTAAATCCAGATTCAATCACTTTATTAAACCCTTTCATCATCCCTTTTCATCATTCATATGCGTTTTCTCACAACATTTTCTCACAACAAACCTAAGCACTGGCTCATGGTAAGTTATTGGCAAGCTGATTCAGAATTCATTTACAGCCTTGATTCAGAATTCTTGAAGTACATACACTCTTCCAGAAAAACCACCACCCCCAAAATCACCCAATAAAACCCAAAATCAACAACCCAGAAAACTCACCACCACTCCCAAAATGCAGATCTGAGGAAGAAGCCACCAATAGCCACCACACTCTTCTCCCCTCCACATCACGATTTCCCCCTTCATTCGGACCCATCAACCTCCATCGAACCTACAGATCCAAGACCACCGCAACCACCCCCTTTCTAGAGGATGAATGTTTTGGAAATAATTTAAATAAAAAGATTGTGATGTTTGGAGAATGAATGTTCTAGAAATAATTTGAAGACGATGGTGGCACGATGTTTGGGGAAAATGAAGAACCTGATTAATCTGTGTTTTCTGGGTAAAATGATGAAGATGAGGATAAAAGTTTTTGAAGAAGATGAACATTCATCATTTTCTAGAGTTTTGTTTTTTAATTATTTTTTTATTAATTTAGGGTGTTTAATTAGTGTGTCTTAATATTTTTATTTTTTAATGAAAAAGGAAAAATAAAATCCAGCGAGACTCATTAATTGACGTGGCAAAAGCCACGTCAGCTCCCGGAGCTCCGGCGTTGACCCAACCGACCGGAAGGACCAAAGCCAATTATTTTGCCAAAAACTGGGGACCAATCCCCACCTTTACTCCGGCGAGGGACTAAAGCCATATTTATGACAAAAGTTGGGGACCAAAAATTGGATTAAGCCTACTTTATATAAGACGATGGATTGATTTCAGGAGTGTAAATAGAATAAGTTCCCTATTGGAGTTGGAAATAAAACTTCTTGGTATATACATGATAGGTATTCACCTAAAATAAACATGTCCTCTAATCATACATGAGTCAACATGAACCATATGTGATCATTTTACTTAAAACAGTATGTGCTCTAAGTGCAGTATCCTTTCCCTTGTTTTTTGGTAAAAAAATGTTTGGATTATCACTCAAAGGTTGTCTGACGACACTTACATCATGAATAAAATCCCAAAGAGAGATACTACAATGCAAATAAATAAGTAAATAAAGAACAAGCATGCTCACTCACTAAACCTGATACAGGAATCAAAAACTCTGAAAGCCATACAAAAACCCATAGACCTCACTATTCAACAGAGAAACCAACTGCATTCTTCTAAGTAGAGAGATATTTTTCTTCCTTTTTAATCACCGCTCCAATTTGCACAACTCGTTTGAGTTACAATCTATGCAACCACCAAGGAAGCCAAAATTGTGGCTTTAGCCACACCAACATGAGTCAAACAGGAAACATTGAGAACACATAAAGGAGAGGACGACTTCAATACATACCATACAAAACAACAGTAGAACGCTAAGGAGGAGATGGAGGCGGCAATGACGGAGATGGTAGAGGCTGCAACGGTGGCGGAAGTGGCGGAGGCGGAGGAAACAGTGATGGCCGGATAGAAAACTCAGACTAGAAAAAAAAAACTACTTATTTAGGTTATTGGGTATCAAACCCACCTATTGTGGTAGAGAACCGACGTATAAGGTAGAAACACCTATCATGAAGAAGGAGAACCTCCCTAGAGGAGGAAGAAGTAGAACCCCCCAAAGGTGCGCAGGTGCTAAAGAAGTGAAAACCCCCTCTGCTAGGGGTTTGAAGATGGGAGGCTGCGCTGTTTCCCTTTGTGTTTGAATTGAATCAAGAGTAGCTTTTTCCCTTCAAGTGAGAGAAAAACTCCTCCATTAACGAAGTTCATCGAAGTTATACAATTGACTAATAAGTTGTTTGGGACATCTAGAATTTTTGTCTAATATTCAATACTAAGAAACTAAGAATAACTACTTGCAAGCTGATATCAACTACGTACAACCATATTAGATTGGCTATTGTATAAATTTCACCTGCCCCTACCGATGTCATTTGCCATTTGACAGTCTTATATGTTTTCTAATTCAAATTTCTCTCATATAGAATGAAAGAATGAACTCAAGTAAAATCTCTATCAGTCCGTGTAATAACAAATAAGAAACACCAACATGTGCAATAGAATGAAAGAATGAACTCAAGAAAAAACTCTATCAGTCCGTGCAATAACAAATAAGATACAGCAACATGTGCAATTAAGAGCAATGACTAAGAGCATGTTTTCAAGTGTTAGAATTGATTTTCCATTGTTATAATTAATTTTAAGGTGCTTGGATTTTCCTTTCACAATAGATTCTAGCTTCAAAATCTTCTAGGATGAAGCTGCAAATTCTAGTTTCAACTTTCAATTTGGATATAAATCAATTGTGGGATTTCACAATATTACCTTACAAATATCACTTTTCTCATAAATGTATCCAACCGCAAATCACTTGACATTCAACTTACTTTACTATAATAAATTTTGCCAAAACTCACGCACTAAGTGTATACTCAAATTGAGGTTGAACGTCTATTTCACTAATTCTAAAGCAATAAAAGTTAAAGGAAAGAAATGTTGAATTGAGGTTGTAAGTACTTTTTCATGCTTTTCCGTTGAATGCAACGGTTTTACAAATACACTCTAACCAATTACTATTATTATATTATGACCTCTATTCATATCATGACGACAAAGCATCAACGATGATGAGTAAATCATATATACAGCTTTTTGGACCAAATTGGAAGATCCAAACCAAGAAAGATAATCAAACATGAAAAAGAGAATCAAATAATTTTTTTAAGAATTGACGCCTTACTTTTTACTTTTTTCCTGTGTTGGGAATGGACTCCTATCTTCCTGTGCGCAATAACCTGACAGGAAAAAGAAACAAGAGAAAAATATTAGTAGAAGCAAGGAAGGAATATTAGGACCTGTTAAATTTGAGAATCTTTTTTTAGTTTTTATTGCCTATTTTCACTTTTAATAACAATTGTGTTCTCTTTTTTATTTCAAATATTTGTACAAGAAAAAGAGTAAAACACTGACATATGAAAACAAAAAACATTTTCTCAAACTAAACATGCTCCAGTCAATTAATAAGAATGTGCTACATTGCCCCTACAACATAATTATATGAATAATATGCATGCCTTATTACCTAGCCTTTGCAGTGACTCGAAACCTATGTAGAAGCTGTTGGTGGAGCTCGAAGTACTTGCAGAAGAAAGCGTGCTGCGAGACGTTGTGTGACTCCACCCACAACACGCCCCCCAAGTCTGCGCGCCTCAGGTTGCTGCTGAATGACCTGTTAACAAATATCAAGTTAACAATTATCACCAGTTTTTTACTTCTACAGCATTCCTTCAAAACTATTGCATATGTTCATTATGTCCAACATTTAATAATAAAGTAATTTTCATTGTTAAACACCTAAGTACTAACGCATAAAATAAGGCAAAGACACAAGACAGAATAGTTTGCCAAAATACAATGATGTTTCAATTGCAAATGCCTATCTTACCTGTAGTATTGGTAGCAAAAGAGATGGATCAAAATCATTCGAGGACTGCAAAAGTCCCCATACCCTAATCACTTGATCTCTAAGCTCTATCATGCTTTGAATTTCAGTTTCCGACATCATAAGCGGATTATTTGCATTGCCATTGAAGACAAGGGTCCTCATAAAGTCTGGAATATACCGGTACGTTTCAGAAATCGTGCCAAGAGTAAAAGCTTCTGAAACGCGAACAGCCTCTTTGATAACTAGATTCCTCAGAACTACACCATCAGGACTCAACAATACCTTCAGGACAGGTTGTAAAGCCTCTTTAGCAGTGAAATCTCTATCCTTGCTCCCCTGAACTAGCAGGTTTTCAAGTCTATTCCATCTGCACTGGACCAGATCAATGAGATTAATACTCATGTGCACTTAACATAAACTATTCTAAACATCACCGAGTTCCAAGTTCCAACAGTGATGGATTTAAGATAGTAGCAGATTTCAAACCTGAACTTCCCATCCTTGAAAAGCAACTCTATAAGAGCATCTCTTAGATACGGATTTGGATCTGTCAGCAGCCTCTTAGCAAAATAGGGGTACGATGCAGCGAGTACCTTAAAATTGGGATCAGCATATAGAGCTAAACCTTCTAAAACAGTGAGAGACCTTAATATTAATGCATAGTATGCTGGCACTGTTGACAAAAGCAGAAACAAACAGAAAAACAAGATTTAATGATCAGAATATGCAAGAAAGTTAGGATTTAGAAATAAGCAGTAAATGTTTATGGAAGCACACAACTGCATACTCCTCGTATGTTGAAAATGAAATTAAATGTAAACTATAAGTAATTGAAAAGGACAGCATTAACTGACCATTAAATGGATATTGATACAAAACATTTCCCAGACCATCCACTATTGTCTTGAAGTTAAGCTCGCTCACAGAATAATTAAGTGCATCATCAAAAAAGTTTCGAAGTGCTGGTACAATTGGAGATACATCAACATCAGTTGATAAGAAATCAAGAGCATAGTAGTCACGAGCCATAGCCTCGTAGTCTCGATTGACCAAGTGAACAACGTGGCCAATTATGGCATATCTTGCTTCTTCTGGAGTCTCACTCATCATCCCAAAATCAAGAAAAGCAAGTTTTCCCTCCGGTGTCGCCAAAAGATTCCCAGGATGAGGATCTGCATGGAAATATCCATACTCGAGTAGCTGTCTAAGACTGCACTGGATACCTGTGTTTACGAGATCCAAGACTTTTAACCCTTGTCTCTCAATTGCTTCTTGCTCATTTAGTTTGACTCCATCAATCCACTCCATCGTTAATACTTTATTACTTGTATAATCCCAGAAAATATCAGGAACATAGACATCTTCCTTGTCAGCATATAACTTTTTGAACCTCCTTGCATTTTGTCCCTCCTGCAGGATCCTGTCAAAATTAACATTCAATGCCCAAAAGAAAGTCTTACATAATTATACAGATAGGTAGCTTTACTGTTAACATATGAGATACATATCACCCTACGGAATATTTGAATTAACAATGAAAAATGATACAATTATTTTATGCTTGTCTTTTCCTTAAAACCACGCAATAGGTGCAAGCTTGGCTACTACTAAAATATAGATTTTGGTATTGACAGAAGAAATAACCTGCACATAGTTGAGCTCTTGAAAGACTCTACGTGCAAATTCGTCTATGAGTGCAACAACATCGCTTGTGATCACATCCACATATTTATTTATGAGAAACCCTATACCCCTTATGAGGTAGAAATCCACTCCTATAGCTTCTTCGATGCCAGGGCGTTGCACCTTGACAGCAACAAGCTTACCGGAGGACTTCAACCGAGCTTTATAAACTTGACCCAAACTAGCTGCTGCTACAGGCGATGGTGATATTGACGAGTAGATCGAGTCAAGAGATAGTCCTAATTCCCTCTCAATGCATGCAAACGCCTGCTCATCAGGAAATGTCGGCAAACCATCCTGTTAAAGCACAAAAATGATTGAGGAAACATAAGTATCCAGTGCCTTCACATCTTCACAGGAGAAATATTATTAAAGGTTATAGTGGACTAAACTACATTAGTCAACAATATTTTAATGGATAACATCAATATTGTTCATGTCCAACAAAAAATAGTGAAGCGCATCTTATGCTGCACATTGACACCAGTCACTGAACCAATCAAAATTTTCATTAGATGCTAAGTTAATCAATCTGTGGAACATGATTCACACTACAGCATAATTGTGAAGGCTACTCTTAGAAGTTGGGTTAGCCTAACTCTACCGCCTACATTAGTCAATCAGATTGTTCATGTCCAAAAAGAAATAGTGCAGAGCATCTTATGCTGCATATTGACATTAGTCACTGAACCAATCAATCAATATTTTCATTAGATGCAAAGTTAATCAAACCCTGGAACATGCTTCACACTACAGCACCATCTGGAAGGCTACTCTTAGAATTTGGGCTAGCCTAACTCTACCCTAAAAGGTAGCTTAGAGGTGAGGGTTGCTTTATCCTTTCTAAACACTTATTTGGACATATCTCTAGTCAATGTGGGACTTCCCATATATGGGTACTCACTAATAAACGGATCAAGGATAGACTCTGATTGTTTCTTAATTTGGATTAGAGGTGAGGGTTGCTTTGCCCTATATAAACACTTATTTGGCCATATCTGTAGTCAATATAAGACTTCTCAACAATGTACACCAATCAAATCAAAAGGAGCTGAGAAGGAAGAGTTCAATACTTGAAGTTCAGAGAGCTCATCCAGATATTCTGGAGGGCAAATATCAGGCCTGGTAGACAATCCCTGACCCAATTTGACAAAAGTTGGACCTAGCTGAGTGAATATGGTCTTGAGCTCATTTGCACGAATCTTTTTATTCTGATCAAGCACACCATTTCTCTGGTCCAACAACAGCTTCAAAGCAAACGAACCCAATGCAATCACAATCTGAAGTGCCCTTCCCACAACCTATTCATCCAAACACCAAAAAGGGTCTCATCAATTCACAAAAACCAACCACACCCACAATTTTTTTTTACAAAAAGACACAAATTTTGGAACAAAAAAAGAACCTTAAGAGGTTGAGAGCCATATAAAGAAGAAACCAATTGAGGGGTATAAACAGAAGCATTGGTAGCACGAGTCAAAGCTCTGGCCTCAGCTTGAATGTCTTCAGCACGGTCTCCTGCAACCGCAAGCACCTTGAGGGAACCACCATCTTTGGGTGCAGGTGAAAGAGCTGAACTAGATGGTGGTGCTTCAACCAAAGCAGCACGAGGTCGTGGATTCCGCCTTTTTGAGCTGGTTCTTGGAACAAAAGAGAGTGATGGTGTGAGCTTTGAAATGGAAATCGAGCCACGAGTCCATGAAGAAGAAGAGGGTTGGTCTGTGATGGTGGAACTGGAAGATACAATTGCTGCTGCTGCAACGGTAGCCATGGTTGGATTGTTGTTCCTTGATCCACAGTGGGAACAAAAATGGCAATGTTGAATTTTTGGGATAATTGGAAATTGTGAATTTATTTTAAAAAATTAAAATGAAAAGAAATAAGAGTTTTGGAGGACAGGTTTATTTATTATTCAGAGTTTGGCACGAAACTGGTAAGTGGAAATATCTGTGGTGACAAGTAACAACCAACATTGGTGTTGTCCACGTCTCTCTATTCTAAAAATTATTTATTAATTTTTATTTTTCAGAAGGAAAAAAAAATTGTGGTGTAAATAATTTTCATTTCATTTATAGAAATTTACAAATGAAATTGTATATAATATATATGGTTTGTAATGTTTGCTTTGGTTCGTTAATACAATTGACTTTTACCTAAATAAGAAAATGAAATGTGGCTTTTCTGTTTTGGTACATATATTTGGCTGTATTTCTATGGAAAAAAATTATTAATTATTAGATACAAATATTAATTTCATTGACTTTTAGTTTAATATTTTTAGTTAAGACACAACAAGATAAGAAATAAATAATACTTTTTATTTTAGTCACATGAAAATGAAAATAATAATCTCTTAGCTTTTTTGGGTTCATTAATCATTTGCTTAATTTTTTGGTCGAAAGGATCATTTGTATTTATGACATGATCATATGATTTTGATTACATGGACTAATGTCCACGAAAAGAATTTCGAGGCCCACGATGGAGAGAACCCTTTGCTCAAGCTAAAACTGAGGCCCTATAGTGCAAAGCTGATCCTGTGAAAACAAAGAGAAAAACCTTCTCAACCAAAACATTGTTTTCTTCGGCCCGGATCCGACAGGAGAATGTAATTGTTGATCTCCACAAATAATTTTTCTTGTATTTGAACTTATGTCTTCTTCACCTTATAATAATCTAGCTTTTTTACTAATTATTTACATTAATTTTTTATGACTCGTTTGGTACGTCGTATTAAACATGATAGTATAAGCTTATACAATATAAGATGATGGATTTGGTATGATAAGAGTGTGATGTATAAACTACTAGTATATACTTAATTAACCACCACTACTACCACCCTCCACCACGACCTCCGCCACCGTGTCGCCACTACTGGAACCGCCGCCGCCACCACCATCCCCCCAACACCAATGCCACTACCACCACCCTCCACCACCACAGCCGCTACCTCCACCACCCTCCACTACTATAGTCTACAGTCATCGCCGCCGCCACCACCACGCTCCACCACTACCACTGTCGTTGATACTGCCATTGTTATCGCTATGACCACCGCCGCCACCACCACCCTCCCCCACCCTCCACCTCTATCGCCACCGCCGCCGCTGCCACGTTCCACCACTGCCACCGTCATTAATATTGTCGTCGTTATCGCCATTACCGCCGCCGCCACCATCCACCACCGCCACCATCCACCACCACCGCCACCACCACCACCACCCTCTACCACCACTGTCGCCACCACTGCCGCCACCACTAGCTGATGACCCGGGTTTATATGATGTTTTTAGGGTTTTTCCTTGTAGGTTTTGAGTCTTTTTCTTGTGTCTCATGTAGTGTTTCATGCATTCTCATGCATTTTTATCTTTTCTTGAGTCTTTGTTTTGTTTTGGTAATTTTGTAGTTTTATAGGGAGCTTTCTTGCATTTTAAGTTAAGTTTAGGACTTGCATGATTTTCTTTTGTTTTTTGAAGGACCTCTTGTGCTAATGAGCTCTTGAAGCTTCTAGAATCTTCCTTGACTTGTTGGTTAGGTTTGGAGAGCAGAAACTGAAGGAGAAAGAAGGCCAAGAAGCATGGAATTGATGAAGAACTTAAAGAGGATTGAAAAGAGGAGTTTCAGAAGCCAAAAAGTCCTTTTCAGGCGAGCTTAAGCACCTAGGCGCTGGGAATGGGCGCCTAGGCGCCAATTAGGTCCAGAGGCATGTTTTTCAACATGCAATTGGCGCTCAGGCGCTCTGAATTGGCGCCTGAGCGCTCAGAACAGCCCAGACTCGGGAATTTTGCCTATAAATAGGATTTTAGTCATTTTCTTTTGTAATCTTTTGATACTTTGTAAAATTCAGAGGTAGAGGATCATCTAGGAGAGTGAGAGGGGGCTTCCAAGCTTGTGTTCAAGGTTCTTAGCCAAGCATGGCTCTTGCCATGCTTGGCTAATCTCTCTTCTTTTGCTTTGGATTTCTTTGTAAGACTTTTTATATTTGAGTTATAATCTTAAGTTCTTTCCCACATGTTCTTCTTCTTCCCTTGAATCCCATTTTCTGAATTTCAATCTAAGCTTGTATGCATGCTTGCTTTATACTAGTCTATAATCAGAACGGAAGTTTGTTATAGATTAGGGAACCGATTTGGGATTACCCCTTCTATGCTTGCTACTAGGATTAGAGGAAGGGTTGGGGTTTGATGGCCTGAATTTGCATGATCTAAAACCTCATATAAATGACTAAGTACACAAGGAATTGGGCTTAGCTTTTAGTATGAGAGAATTGCTTATGTGAGGAATCAATAAGTGAGTAACTAGGCTATATCATCAAGGAGAGATCCATGAGAACATGTGCTTAGAATGATGTACTTGAATTGACTAGTTGAACAAGAACCCAAAGCATGTTATTTTCTGAATTGTCTTTTTATTTTTTCCTTTTTCCTTACTACTACTTCAACATATCTCTTATTCAATAAAACCAACCTTCAAACTCAAAGCTTAAACTGAATTTGGTCACTCACAATCCCTGTGGTTCGATATTTAAAACCGGGTGGATTCGTACACTTGCGGATTTACCAACACTAGCCACCGCCGCCGCCACTATCATCACCTTCCAATACCACTACTATCACCACCACCACCACTGTCTCCACCAAATTATATAGTGTGTGACTAAACGCTGTATAGTATTAAAATTTTGACAAGCCTTATCCTATCAGGTCTTATACTATACAACATACGAAACAAAATCTTAACAAATAAGAGAATCCAAAATTCAATCTAGGGACTGGACTGGAGTCATTTTGAGCTCATTGGTGTAAACAATATAAGTGTCAATTGTAAATATGAGGAAAAAAATTAAAAAAATCAGTAAATGAAACAAAATATAAAGGCTATGTTTAAACAATCTTCAAATAAACATAGTAGAAAATAGTTTCACAAAAGATTATATTGATACTTTTTTCTTTTGTTGTCTTCATTATTGACTTTAAAGTTTTAGAGTTAATCAGAGGAGGATGATTGTGAACCCCGAATACAATTGTTTACGGTGATATTTGGTAAACAAACATTTTTCAATTCGACTGGAAAAAGTTTAAAGTTAGGGGTTCTTTTGGGAAAACGTCTTGCCAAAGTGTTGTGTGCAAAGGGTGTGTTTTTCACAAGGAGCAAACTTGCAAGGAAAATCAGCGATTCACAAGAACTAAAACTTGAATTGCATTGAACTTAAGAAAAGTGCTGAATACAAAAAGGGAAATTGAAAAGTAAAGATTACACTAAGCAAAGAACTCGACATGAATTCAAACTAAACTTAAACAAAAACAATGCTCATAAACAGGGTGACAACTTGCAAAGCATCAAGGCATGAATCATAAATCGTTGGTTCTGCAACATACTTGTTCAATATTACGTTAAGCTCTTGAAGTCTCTTCGATGAGGACATGTGAGCATTTTAGTGAATTTTTAGAGTCAAGTTGGGAACCCTTTTTCTGAATGATTTTCTCCTATTTATAGTACTCTGTTGCTTCACACGTCCTTAGCAGTTTTTCCTCTGCTGAGTGGGTTAGTGGGCTAGGGAATCGGTGCTATGCTCCATGATCTCTTGCTTATTCTGGAAGCTTCTTGCATCGTGGGGGAAGGTGTAACGCCCCGAATTTCGGGGGTCACCATAGTAACCTGATAAAATAAATATGCAATGTTTTTCAAAAGGATATATTAACACGAGTATTATTTTTTTTCCTTTTCAAATGTATTTCCAAAACATGTCATGCATACTCCCAACTGTAAATCTAACTACATCGAGCCTTAAACAAGGCAAGTGCCCGAAGGTAAGAACAGAAGAAACACCACCTACGACACCTAGCAAGCGGTACCAGATTCAACAGGAATCTGTTATGCAATGACGCCCTAAGTCCGACATACTCCCTACGATTTCCTCATCGGAGAACTGCAGGAAAGCAAAGCACCGGAAACTACTCGAAAACTCAAATGTAAATTCCTATAAAATCAGTAGGCAAGCTTAAACCAATAACGGTAAGCTTTCTAACCCAAGGCTCTAGCCTTAAACCCGACTCAACTCTTCAAGTCTTCCACAATTCTTCAAGTCCTCATCTCTGACTCGTACAAGGGTCAAGTTTCATCGACAGTCCTCCATCGCCTAATAGCGTTAAGCGCCCAAACAACAAATAGCAAATAGAAAGGGTTAATTCCATGCAATTATCACGTATAAAAGAGAAAAACATGCTATTCAAATTTAAGTGCATAACATGGCACATAAGCTAGCAACTTAATCTCAATATAGATGACAACATATATCTAACAACATGAAATTAAATCATATATCAACAACGCCAACAATATGGATTTAAATCAACTATCAACAACATAGATTTAATCAGGTATCAGTAACATAATAACAAAGATTTAAATCAGATAACAATAACCTCAACAATATGACATCAAATTAGATATCCACAACCTCCACAATCAATCAATATAACCCAATATATAAGTGCCCTGTAGTACAACTATGTGCTACTACCAAGACAGGTCAAATCAAAACGTCTCGCAAGACGGGACAGTCACTTGGAATGAAAACCATTGATCTGCCACTTAATAACGCCACGAAGGCCACACAGTCGGTCAAATCAAAAGCGTCTCGCAAGACGGGACAATCACGTGAAACGAAAACCACTGATCTGCCACTTAATAACGCCACGAAGGCCACACAGTCCACCACGAAGGCCACACAGTACAATCCAACAACGCATATGCACAGATATCAACAATTTCAAATCCAATAATCAAGACAGAGTAACCCTATGTTACTCTTAATATCAACAAGCATTCGACAATTCAGTTCCATATCCGCACAAACACATCAAGCTCTATTGAGTGATGAATCAATAATTCAGTGCTGGAAAACATAACCCTGTCATATCAACTAGAAAGCAGTAATGACAGAAACCAGTAAACGGCTGAAGCCTCTCAGAAAACGGAGACACACGTCTCAATAAGTTCACTCGGCCGAAACCTCCAGAAAACATTTTCCCAGTTCAACACAACAATCATAATCAAATGCCAATCAATTTAAACACCTTCATCTCAAACGCATGCAGTGCGATAAAAACATGCAAGACTCAAAGATGCGTTAAAACTAAGTTACCCTTACCTTCGTGAGTAGAAGTTGTGCATGGAAGTTGCGAACCTAGAATAAGGAAACACAATCGTCAACACAAGCCCCACTAGAAACAACATTATCTAATAACATTAATCGAAACCGAAAAGAAAGCTTTTAAAGCTTCAGAGTTCCTATTTAGGCACGAATTGACAACAGAACTTCGTTTGCTAAAACGCGCATAACTTGAGCTACAGAAATCGGAATGACACGAAACCGACGCCAAAATTTCGACAATCGAAAGAGCTACGCTATAGCTCAGGCCATACAGACCCAAAAATTATTTTTGGACAAGGTACCATAACACTAAGTTTCGGCCACTTCTAAAAATAGGGTTTCCCGAACTTTTTCTTCGATCTAATTTAATTCCTAGGTATTCTTAGGTGATATCTAGACCAGGGAAACTCTCAGAAAAACTACAGGATCGAGAACGCGATAAAAGAATTTTTCCTCCCCACCCCCCTTGGTGAGCTCCCTGCCTCTCCCTCAAAATAAGGGTTCCGACACTTTTCTTCGACTAAACTTGGTTCCTAGGTTATATTAGGTCGTATCTAGGATAGATTGAAGCTCGGAAAAATTATCAGATCGAAAACTAACACAGGGGTATTTTGGTCCAAGTTTTAAGTTCAAAAACTCAAAATCAGAATTTTGAAAAATAAATTGGATGAGCGTGATCCTAACGACATTTATAACAACTAATCCTACTGACGCTAAGCTCAGTCGAGAGTTTTCGAACCAAAAAGAGGAACCTCTGTCAGAAAATGGGTATTTCCACTAAATTTGATCTCTACGACGATTCGGCGAAATGTAATCCGCTAAAAGTACTCTTGGGTTAGTAGAGAATAAGTTTAGACACTGAAATCAAGTTATTTGGACAGTTTTACAAAAAGCTCGAAACTTTGAGCACAGAAAGACATAGAGAAAAGCGACAGAATTTACGATCAGAGGTAAGGAAAAACATCAGTACCTCGAGGCCTACGCATAGCAACTGTCAGCGCGACGATCAGTCAAGGATTGCAAAAAGCTCTTCTCCCTCTTCTTCTCAAGCTCACCCACAGACAAAGCATGGAAAATGATGAAGATATTTCAAATTTTGGCTATTTATTAGGTTGGTCAAAAACGCGGCAAAACAAATATTTCCCGATTCCGATTTTTCCTGTGCAATACTCCGTGAATTCTGAGTGGATTTCCGATGTCAAGTTTCCAGAACTTGAATCAAGGTTTTGGAATAAATGAAACGATCCAAAAAGCGATATGAAATAATTCAACCCGAAAAACTACTTTTTGCAGCGAATGTCAGATGCAGAAACTTCCTTCTGAAGAAAGGTTCGTATCATTGAAAGGAATAAGACAACGCGGATGCAAACTTTGTTTGAAGCTTCAAATAGAAAAAGTCTTCTTCTACAGTTCCTTTTCAGGTTCTTGAGTTACCAGGAACTCGATTTCGGCAAACTTCCGAGAATCAAAATCGATCGATCGTTCGTACAGTCCAGGGTTTCTTGTCGAAACACTTGTCATGGAAAGGAATAAGAGAAGTTCTTATATTCCTCTGAATATTTTTGAATTCTGCTTCTACAGTGCTTTAAGAGCATATTAGCCTTTAACTAACGTTTTCGCCCTAAGGCGGAAGTGAATAAAACTCGTGCTATAAACTATTGCGACTATAGTACCATCCTTAGTCATTTCCTGAATTTTCTTCTTCATAATATTAATCCAAACATCAAACACAAGTCAAGTTCCCCTCACGCTTACACAAAATCTTATGCGTGAGTTGGAAATTAATTAATTATTTAATTCTAAAATCCTGGGTCTTACAGAAGGCGTGCACTCTTAACCGCTCTTAACTGCCCACTCTTTATGTAACCGCTTTGTGCGTTTAGCTGTAATTCCCTTTTATGGTCGAATTTCACAGTTATGACTCACTCTGCCATTTAACTTAACGTTTTTCATGGCTGCCTCTTTTGTCAAATTTCGACTAGTGTCGATAAACCTTCTTTCAACGAAATAGTGTCGATGAGTCTTCCTTTGGTGAAATTTTGAGCTAACAACAACATAAAAACATCTATTTATTTATAGGCTAAAATCCTATCTTCCATCCAACGGATAAATAACCAGAATAAAACACATGTTCTTTGACTTAATTTGAGTCTCACACGCGTCCTTAAATACTATAACTTCCATAACCTCCATTCCATTTGCGTCGAAGAATGAATCTTTTCGAGCAAAAGAAACGATGATATTTTTCAACCTTTAGATTCAGAAATTGAAAATTGACTTAATTTGTTCAAATTCCATCTCAATCTTTTTTTTAGCTTTCAATCGAAAAACACATGTCTACGACATTTCTACCCTACCTTTCTATATCACAACCTAAATATCTTAATCAAAGCTCCTCTTCGAGTTCAATTGAAATTCGACTAAAATTTCCTAGGTTAATTTAACATTAATAGACCAACACATTGGTAGTAGTTCAAGGCTTGTTTGTTTATCTTTAAAACAATAAACATCCCCTTTTTGGGATGCATGCATCCTCTCTTATTTTCTAATATTATAAATTCATTTTACTTTCTTTATAAACTTATCGATGAGTCGTCTATAACATCCATTACGTGTGTTGCGTAAACCACCACGTCTTGCATGCTTTAAAACTGACACACGGTGCTTCAGTTTTCCTATATGAGTGATAAGACAAAATTAACCTTCATTGCTCAAATTTTTCCATCTTTCTCCTTTCACCATCATCAACACTCACTCTTCTAACCTTCAAGTTTTCCAGATCTGCAGATTAATTGGAACTGAATAATGGGTATGACATTTTTTTTTTGGAAGGAGAAATTTATTAATAAAGAAGGGAACCAAGAGCAGTAGAACCGACTCAAGGACCAGGAACAACAGAAACTAGCCAAGGATCCCCACATAGACAGCATCACGAGGCCAAAAAGAAAAGGAACAAAAACCAGAAGATGAGAAAATGTAGCAGAAAGCAAGAGACAGAAAATTAGAGAATAATGGGTATGACATTTACCAACTCTCACTCTTCTAATCTTCAACTTCAACCTTTCTCTTCCAACCCTATCTTCTTCTTCATCTTCTGTCACAAAGCTCTTCACTTTCTCCATCCCCATTTCCAATTAACCAGATTCATCAAAACTGGGTTTGTGTCTATTCTTCTGGGTTTTGCTGGGTCTCTAACTGCAGTTCATCCAGCCACTGCGTTGTACAGCCACAACCCCAACGCACCGCACATCCGCCAGCGGTTGTACAGCAACACCAGCGGCGTTCTCAGCACAATCGGTACTCCGACCACTGTAGAACCATGGAGATGGCTTACCTGATGGCTTTGAAGCATTTCTGGGCAGCAAAACACCAAAGATCTCCACCACGGTTCCTAGATCTGGGCAAACTTCCACATACCTGCAACTGGAGTTTCCAGCCAACTCCGGCGTCGTTTTAAAGCGAGACCACCACCATTAGACTTCTCGTCTTGAGAGCTTTCAGATCCTGTAGTTAGCTCGTTGAAGTGAAGCTTGGGTGCGCGGCGGACAAAGAAGCGACACGACGGAGATGGTGCGGTGGTGGATGAATCCGACCAATGGGGGTGGGTTGGGGAAGAAGAAGGGTGTTTTTGTAAATTAAGATATAATTAATAAATGAATTGTTTTAATGCTAATTTATCTGAACCGTTAAAATTTAAAAATATCAGATCTAATGGTGCATATGAAACTGAAGCACCGTGTGTCAGTTCGGTAGGTGAAACCATATTGGCTTTACTATAAATCATGCAATAGAACTATGGAAACACCAAAGTAAGCCTCATAAAAAACTAAAAGACATGCAATAATGTGAAAGACACAATTGTCATACAAGTCTTAGATTGACTTCAAATATTAAAAGTGATAAAAAAATTGAAAGTTAATATTAGTCTTGTATGTTGCACTCGATCTTTATTAAAAAAATGAGGATTTTTTTATGTTTTGTCTATGATAGGTATCTTTTATTAGAGATAATTATGTTTGGGTTGAAAACATCAATATTTTTAGCTCAATAATAACAAAATAATTGCTTATGTTTGACACCAATAAACAAATTGTGGGTACCATTTCATTTGTTTATTTTGCTTCATTCACTTTGCTCCCACGTCTTTGAGTTGATTACAATCTAACCATCCCGTGACATAAAAGTGGCGGTCTTTGTGTCACGGAGCCACCGATCAAACCATTTTCTATTTTCTTTCACCGTCGCATGCGCTCCGAAGGCAACGGCAATGGTTTCCATAATTAGTTTAATCACAACAACTTTCTATATTTTAAATGGAGAAAACAAAAAGAAGACGGAAACCCTTGATGTTGAAGAAAAAAAATTAAGGTTATGAACTGTAGTTAGAGTATATACTAATTAGCTTAACCCATAAAACTTAATTAATTACATGTTTGGTTAGTTTAAGTTTGATTTATATTGTTCAATTACAGTTTGATTTATAATCGCACATAACTAGAACTTAATATATATATATATATATATGAATGTCGGGTCTCACATTAATTAAAGAGATATGATAAATGAATTTGAAGTACTGATAAATTAGAGAACAATCTTCAATTTAATGAGGGGAAAATCATTTTATGGCTGCTTTAAACTGCTGCTTAAATTGTCAAAGTTAATTGAAGTTCCCATTAAATAAAGCAATTCGGTTTGGGTTGTGGGAACATCCTGTTGTAATAATTACTCAAGTAGTAATAATTACATGGTGTTCCAAAATGACAAGTGTGTTGATTTTTCAATGAATGAATTTGAAATAAGTCCCACATAGAAAGTGAAGCAACTTTTCAAAGCATTTATATATCATTAAATGCCAACCATTCAACAAAGGGACAAAGGGAGGATATAGTGCCACATGTGCATGGTTTGGTGGTCCCAAGCTTTTATGTGACATGTTTCACTCACACCACCCCTCGCCGGCGTGGGCGTAGAGTCGTCTTGTAGACGGCAACGGCAACGCGTTGCCGTAACGTCCGTTTGTTTTGCTCGTTTTTGAATTCGAATTTTGCAACTGTTCATGAAATGACAGTTGGCACACATATCTGTTGGTAACAGACACAATTTATGAAGGGTCGCAACCTTATATATTATTCTGTTTGGCCTATAAATATAGTGCATGTTCATAATTCAAGATACACAATCATATCCTCTGATTTTCCAGAAAAACCACTTCGCTTCATTTCGAGTTTTCATTAGTCTTGTGCAAACTCGAAACAAGGTTGATTATCCTGGGTATTCTTGCATCCAAACTCTATGACAAAATTCAGAGAGTGCTTGAAATACTTTAAGGAAAGTGATTTCATCACGATCAAGCCTGTTCATTTCTAACAATCTTAAAGTATATTCAAATGGCTACTGATGCTTCTGTCTCCAGTATCAAAGTTATGAACCAGGATCTTGTTAAACTTGATTGCTTCGATGGAACGAATTTCACTCGTTGGCAAGACAAGATGATTTTTCTCTTGACTGCACTGAAAATATATTATGTGTTAGACCCTGATCTAACACCAATTGCTGAACCACAAGATGATGATTCTGATGAACTTAAGACCGAAAGAAAGAAGCGCATAGAGGATGAGTTGTTGTGCCGTGGACATATTCTGAACACTCTCTCCGGCCGCCTCTATGATCTGTACACAGACACTCAGTCCACAGTGGAAATATGGAAAGCATTGGAATTCAAATTCAAGGCTGAGGAAGAAGGTACTAAAAAGTTCTTAATATCTAAATATTTCGATTTCAAAATGTTAGATTCAAAACCTATTCTGCAACAAGTGCACGAGTTACAAGTTCTCGTAAATAAGATAAAGGCAGTGAAAATAGACATCCCTAAAGCTTTTCAAGTTGGTGCAATCATTGCAAAATTGCCACCTTCCTGGAATGGTTACAGGAAGAAACTGCTACACAATTCTGAAGACTTCTCATTGGAGAAAATTCAGAAACAACTTCGAATCGAGGAGGAATCGAAGGTCGGAGACAAGGCTGAGTCTTCTGGTTTCTCTAAGGCAAATGTTGTAACTGCAAAAGGCAAGAAAAATATGATGGAAAACAACAACATCTTGGACCAAGGAAAGAACATAATAAGTTCAAAAACAACAATGGAACAAAAGGTCCAAAGGGTGGCTGCTATGTTTGCGGAAAGCCTGGCCACTTTGCTAGAGACTGCAGACAAAACAAGGCTAGGAAGGAAGTGAATGCTATCCAAGTTGATGATGAAATAATCGCTACTGTGAGCAAAGTTATGGTTGTAAAGGGTAAAGTTCCAGGGTGGTGGTATGATACATGTGCCACTGTTCATGTATCATATGACAAAGCATCGTTCAAGACTTACTCTAAATCAACTGATGGTCAAGAAGTGCATATGAGAAATGAAGTTCGATCAAAGGTTGTCGGAACTGGAACTGTCGAACTCAACTTCACTTCCGGAAAGAAAGTTACTCTTGTTAATGTGCTGCATGTTCCAGAGATGAATAGGAACCTTGTTAGTGGGGACTTGTTGGGAAAACCAGGAATCAAATCTGTGTATGAATCTGGGAAACTTATATTAACCCGTAATGGGGTATTTGTAGGAAAAGGATATTCTGCTGAGGGAATGATCAAATTATGTACTATTGATAACATTATTAATAAAGTTTCCAATTCTACTTATATGATTGATTCTGTTTCCTTATGGCATTCTAGATTAGCACATATTGGTATTAGTACTATGAATAGACTAATTAAATCCAAATTAATCTCATGTAACATTCATGAATTTGAAAAATGCGAAATATGTGTTAAATCTAAAATGATCAAGAAACCTTTCAAAAGTGTTGAAAGAAAATCTAATTTACTTGATCTTGTACATTCTGACTTATGTGAATTTAATGGCATGCTAACCCGTGGGGGAAATAGATATTTCATAACATTCATAGACGATTGTTCTAGGTACACTCATGATTACCTATTGAAGCATAAAGATGATGCATTCAATGCCTTTAAATCATACAAAGCAGAAGTAGAAAATCAATTAAATAAAACTATCAAAGTTTTGAGAAGTGATAGGGGTGGAGAATATTTCTCTACAGAATTCGATTCTTTTTGTGAAGAACATGGCATTATACATGAATGTTCTGCACCGCGTACACCACAACAAAATGGTCTCGCTGAAAGAAAGAATCGAACCTATCAAGAAATGATAAACTGCATGCTAATGCATTCTGAATTATCATTTAATTTATGGGGCGAGACACTTTTATCCACATATCATATTATGAACCGGATATCCCTAAAAATGACTGGAATATCTCCATACGAAATATGGAAGGGTAGATCACCCAATATCGGTTATTTTAGAGTGTGGGGGTGCATAGCATATTACAAAAATATGGATCCAAAGAGAACAAAATTGGGTCCTCGTGGAATTAGATGTGCGTTCATCGGATATGCCACAAACAGTAAGGCATATAGACTTCTAAATCTTGAGTCTAATATCATAGTCGAATCCAGAGATGTGGAATTCTTTGAAAATCTTATAGCTAAGAATAAAGACTACGAAACGCAGACTAATGAGGAATCTCGAGATATAGATTCTCAAGAAGTTGTAGAAATACTACCTGAACCTAGTGAAGGTATGAAAAACGGTAGAAAGGGGGGGGGTTTGAATAACGTTTTCAGTATAAAACTTTCACCTTAAAGATTTTGACAAATCTTTCGAGAACTTAAGTGCTAAAGATAAGAGATAGAAAAGCACACAAGGATTTTATCCTGGTTCACTTGATAAATCACTCAAGCTACTCCAGTCCACCCGTTAAGGTGATTTCTTCCTTCTTAGAATGAAGGCAATCCACTAATCAGGTAAGAGTTACAACTGCACTTGAAACCTACAAGTGACTAACAATTACACTGACTTAGCTCACACTAAGATTCACTCTCTTAGTCTTCTCTAGGATCCGATCAACCTTGATCTCCTAAAGGAACTAAACAAACTGTTTATCAAAGAATTGTTTACAAGAGATTTGCTTCTAAAAAGCTAATAGTAAACTCAATGAATTTCAGATGAAAGAAAAACTTAGAAGAATTTAAGATTGTCTTGTGCGTATGTGAATGCTTCTTCTTTACGTTTCTTTCAGTCTTCAGCCTCTTTATATACTCCAAGTATTAGGGTTGAGCGTTGCATGGGAAATGCTACCGTTGGAGGGCAGTTCTGGAAAATCCAGCTTCTGCTGTGTCTGAGACTGTTAGGTAGGTCGTCAGGATAGTACATATGCTTTTGTACTTGGATAGCGACGCGACCTTTAAACCTAGGAGACTTCTGATCAGGGGAATGCTTCATATTGGAACTTGTGAAGCCGGTTGATCAGAGTCAGAGGGAAAGCCCAGATCCTCTGACCATTGTTTCTTCTGATTTTGAACTCAGAGGGAAGTACATGGTCTTCAGAGTATCTTGCTTCTGGACATCAGAACTTCACTAATCAGCTTCTGGATCTTCAGAGTCTTCTACACCATCAGAACATCTGAGCCTTCAGTGTTTCTTGGTTATCAGACTTTCTGGATCTTCAGAACTTCTAGTGACTGAGTCCACATCAGAGTTAGTATAACTTCAGAACTTCTGAAGCTTTTCCACTATTCATACTGAACATGGTGAATGCGAAAGCGTTGCTTGGGTAGCTCTTTATACACAGTGCTTCTGATTTGTGTGAGATTGAGTTGAGGTCAGAGCCTGTAAATAGCACACTCAGAAAAACACGTTAGAGTACCACAATTGTTCATATCAAAAGGTTAACTTGTAATCATCAAAACATAGAGTTGTACTACTAGATCAAAACTTTGATCTTACAATCTCCCCCTTTTTGATGATGACAAAACTAAGATTTTTGATGAACAATTCTTAAACATTAA
Source organism: Lotus japonicus (assembly GCF_012489685.1). Lineage (NCBI taxonomy): Eukaryota > Viridiplantae > Streptophyta > Magnoliopsida > Fabales > Fabaceae > Lotus > Lotus japonicus. Next base: position 30,358,162 of record NC_080043.1, on the reverse strand, counting down.
ACTGAATTCACTCAGAGTTTAGAGATATAGAATAATACTTATCCTGATGTGAATAGTTTATCTTGCTCATTCTGAATTCAAGTCACTGCTTGATTCTGAGCTTAGCTCCCCCTGAATCTAATACTTGATGAAAACGTTAGTAAAGTCTAGATTCTGAGCTAAATGATATAAGAGTTCAGAGAGAAAAACTTATGACATAGATGAAAATCGAGTAATCAGAGCGCATAAGTAATCAGAGTCACGGACAGGGTATCAGAGTCTTGGGTAACAGAGTCAACTTATAATCACTTCAGAAGAAGTGAAATGTATTCCTTGTATTTGCCCAGTGACACATCTATGGTCATGAAGGTGGAACTCTTAAATTCTCCAAAAGAAAAAAATAAATCACACTAACACATCTTACACATCAAAAACTGGGTTTACTCCCCCTTTTTGTCATAAGCAAAAAGCTTGGGGTGTGAAAAACTTAGCTTGAAGTACAAGGTACTCCCCCTTAGAGAAGGTCTAAGTTTAAAGGAAAAGAAAATGATGCAAGAATCAGAGTTAGGCGAAATAAATAGAAGAGTTAATGCAAGAGAAGAACGTTTACCACCGGTCAAGTGAGTAAAGAGAAGGGTCAGTTACCAAGAACTTAACCTCGAGAAACCATAGGAGCATTAACTTTCAGAGAGAAAGTGAAGCCTATATAAAGTGTTGGAGAGAAAGGTAAGCTTCACACCTCGAACAAGTTTCAGTAAGAAAATGGCATCATACATCGTAGCACTAGAAGAGCTGAGGAAGAAGGCCTTTGAGGAGGACTTGTTCCTTAACATCAGGCATCCAGAGGGTACAACGACCATCGCGGAGCTGACACGGACACTGCTGGAAGAGGACCTGCGTCCAGAGGTGAAGAGAGACCTGAGGGAATTTCTTGCCTTCGTGGAGGAGGTGCAAGAACTCAGCCGGCTTGAACTCAAGCTGCTGGAAGAAAAAGAGAGTTTGGAAGAGAAGCTCAAGACCGCAGAAGAGATTCTGGAGAGGAATGAGCTAAAGGACAGGCTCAACAACATCCAGCATGCACTGGAGCGTCTGGAGAAGGATAGGTCAGAGCAGCGCCAGGAGTGCAGAAGAATGAGGAGGGATCCTCCATTCTAGACTTAGGGAAGGAATGGATGATGTAAACATAAAGAATGTATGATGTAAACAGAAAAATATTATGAATAAAAGGATTTTTGCAAACATATGTGACACAAATATATATAGATATGCATAGATAATCACAAACGAACAAAGTAGAATAAGTAAATAAAAAGAAACAGAGTTTAACAAAAAGAAAACAACGTTAAAGAAAAAGAAAAACGAAGAGATCCTAAAAACTAAGGTTTATCAGTTCGTCGCAGAAGTTCCATCATCATGTGCTTCATCTCAATCAGCATGGATTCATGAATGTCAAGACGCTGTTCCATGATGTCGAGTCTGGATGAGCTTGACTGAGCAGAACCGGAAGGAACATTCTGAGCAGCTTGAGAATCTGGAATGGAAGCAGAAGCAGCAGGAGTAAACACTACTGGTGCAAGTGCTTGGCATCTAAGAGCTTCAGCCTCAGCCTCAAGTCGTTCTGCCTCTAATCGGGCTTGTTCAGCTTGAGCTGCTGCTTGACGTGCAACTTCTTCTGCTTGAGCTTTCTTTCTCTTGGCTTCTTCAATAGCTTCAAGAAGCTTATGTCTCTGTTCTTGTTCATGAAGAGCCACCCTTCGAGCAAACCTTTGCTTTGCAGCCTCAATGCTCTGACTTCCCTCTGCATGCAGGAGCTGCATCATAATTGGAACTTGAGCCACTAGCCAAGTGCCCAGAGTGTTCCACTCATCAGCCACACGTTCAGCATTCTCACTGAGGTCAGTCTGACCGTGCACATTGCGTAGCATCAAAGAAGCTTGATGATAGAAAGTATTGATGCACTCAGAGAGAGATGTGGGTCGGAGGTGAGTGTAAGGGATTATGGAGAGGTTGGTTTCAGGAGAGGCTGGGTGATTGCTGCTGTGAGCTTCAGAGGCACCTTGTGGAGAGCCAATGTTAAACGTTTGAGCATTGGGTTCAGAGGTTCCAAGGTGAGGTTCTGAAGTTTCAACCAGAGGATGGGGTGATCTAACCGAGGATTGGTTAGACACTGATTGTTCGGGTTCAGGTTCTGGTTGAATAGGCTCTTGTTGGTCTGGGGCAGGGTGAGCTTGTTGAGCCAAAGGGTCTGCCTCTTGTAAAGGATTGGCCAAGATAGGTTCATCTGGGTCAACTAGAAGTTCAGGTCTAGGGCCAGGATATCTCCTAGGGCTTGGACAGGTGAGGTAATACTCTTCTAAGGTAGACACCTTTTCTTTTCTGACCTCCATGAATTTTCTAATGGATTCAGAGTTATTGGAGGGAGAAGAATCAGCAACATTGGTTGGGAAGGATACAGGTGTAAAGGCTGTGGAAGAGTCTGTATCCGTGGGTTTGAGAGCCAGACGTTCTGATGCTCTTGGGACAGAGTGATCAGAGGTTCTGGGCTCAGGTTCTGTGTGGGTAGGCTCTGGTTGTGCATGAATGATGGGTTCAGAAGATAATGGGTTGTACTGAATGGTAATGGGAGAGGTAGGTTCTTCTGACCTAGAGGGTTGGTTCTGAAGCAAATTCCAGAGAGGTGCTTCAGTAGGGGAAGGTTGAAAGAATGAAGATCTTGGAGACTGTGGTGGAGAGGTGGTTTGAGCAGCTGGTTGGGATTCAGGAATAGGAGTGAGGGGATTTGAGGAGTGTTTGAGCATGGCAGATATAGGGAGTGCATCAAATAAATTCAAATCATCACCAGAAGCAAGTGCAGACTTACTTGAATGTGCTGATGATCTAGTCACTCAGGCAGGAGGTTCAGTCCTTCTGACCACTTCAGCAGCTGGTTCCACCCGAGTAGGCTTCACCACGATTCTGACCTGCTTCTTCTTCTTCTTAGGAGAACCATCCTCATTATCACTATCATCACCATCATCAGGCTTTCTCTTCTTCTTTTTGACCAGAGGGACATCTGATTCCTCAGAAGATTCTTCTAGGATCATCTTCCTCTGAGCTTTCTTCTTGGGAGGAGAAGGAAACTCTGGAGCTGGCGGCAGTCTGCTGAATAATTCATCAAGATCAATTTCGAATCCTTGAGCCCTTAGGTCTTCAACATAGCACCTAATGGCGTCAGGATTGTCTGCCTGAGTCCACAGAGGGTAGTCATTCAGAGGCATCCTTCTACTTCTGATTTCAGAAGATGTGTCTTCACGAGCAGGGGCGATTTTCTTCTGGACCAAGCCCATCTTCTTCAGAGAATTTGCAGTGAAGACATCACTGACAATGGTGGTCAGATCCTCTACACATCCAGCATGGACCAGATCTTGCACCAGGTTGCTTTCAATGAAAAAGTCTGAGAGCAGTCTCCCAAAGGGGATGTACTTGATTGCTGACTTGATGGAGGCAGTGGTGCGAGACTTCCGGATACATTCCTTCAAGTAGGAGAACAGGAAGTAGGGAAGGCAGATCTTCTTCTGGTCTTGGATGAAGAACAACATCACCTTCTGGTTGAAGTTGATGTAGTCTGGAGAACTGCCTTTTGGTCTCTGGTTTATGCAGTGGAGCAGGATCTTGTGCCAAATTCTGAGCTTAGGATGAAGGTCCATCACCTTGTAATTCGTCTTGCCCGGTTTGTAATTGGTGTACAGGGCCTCGTTGATTGTATTCTTGGTGCTGGGTTTCAGCTTCGATTCCGTGAGTTGGAAACGATACCCAAAAGCAGTGTCTGCACCCAGCAAATTCACGAAAGACTTCTCCGTGATAATGATCTTTCTTCCAAGCACGTGAGATACCACCTGAGTATCATCACAGTCGGCGTGCTTCCAGAATTCCTTTACCAGTCTATCATACACCGGTCCTCGAAGTCTGTTGAAGTAATTTCCCCAACCTTGAACTTGGACTTCAGGACGAAGATCATACCCATTTGTAGCCAGGTTGTCGAGGTCGAATTTCCATTCTGCCAGGACTTGGAGTTCCTCAGGAGCAAATACGCAGTGAACGGCACAGCCCCGTTCTGCAATTGGAACAATCTGCTCTTGAGCTTGACTTTGATCTTGTGTCGGATTCTCAGGGCCCCTTTGACCCGTTGCTAGACCGACTACCATGTGAGGGAACTGAGGTGCATCTGCAGTAGATCTTCTGGTTTGACTCACCATTTTTGAAGCGGTTGAAGGTTTGAGGTAGAAGATGAAGGTTGAAAGATGAAGAGAGATCGAGAGAGAAATCGAGGATAAACGGTTTTTGAAAAGCAGAGAGAGCGAGAGTAAAAACCGAAAGTGAAAGAGATCGTGTGTGTATAGTGGGTTTGACAGATAACCGTTGTTGATTCAAAAAGCAATTTAAGATCAACGGTTGAAAATTAAAGATAGATAGTAACAGTAAATACACAAATCACACTCAGGAGAGAAGCACATCTACACGCAATCATAACAGACTGTCACACGGGCACAAGGAACTATGCATCAGAAATACTGACACACGTGTTGCTGTCTCAGCTTCAGAGTCAGTACCAGTGGGTACACACACTCTGATTGAGTTACCTTCTGGACTAGACATCTTCTGATCAAGAAGTATCATAGTCAGAGGTTCTGATCCATCATCACTCTGGACAAAAGTCCATGTTTAGATTTTTCAGAATAAAATTAAATCTATCCTCTGCTAAGGGCTTTGTAAAGATATCTGCCCATTGATGGTCAGTATCAACAAACTTCAGAAGAAGTACGCCCTTCTGTACATAATCTCTAATAAAGTGATACTTTACCTCAATGTGCTTTGCCCTTGAATGCAGGATAGGATTCTTACTCAATGAGATTGCAGCAGTGTTATCACAATAGATTGGGATATTGCTCTCAAGGATCTGATAATCCTCCAGCTGATGTTTCATCCAGAGCATCTGAGTGCTGCATATTGCTGCTGAGATATATTCTGCCTCTGCAGTTGATAGTGCAATGGTTGATTGCCTCTTGCTTGCCCATGAGACTAGATTGCTTCCCAGAAATTGACAATTTCCGGAAGTACTTTTCCTCTCTGTTCTGTCTCCAGCATAATCAGCATCACAGTAACCTGAAAGCTTATACTCTGATGTTTTCTTATACATCAAGCCAAGGTTAGTGGTGCCTTTCAGATACCTTAGGATCCTCTTAACAGCAGTTAAGTGGGTTTCCCTTGGATCTGATTGGAAACGAGCACATAAATGAACACTAAATAGTATGTCTGGCCTAGATGCAGTTAAGTATAGAAGTGAACCTATCATGCCACGATAGAGCTTCTGACATACTTTACCACTTTTATCTTCTTTCTCCAGAATGCATGTAGGATGCATTGGAGTCTTGGCCACTGTAGATTCCAGCATATTGAACTTCTTCAGAAGTTCTTTAGTGTACTTGCTCTGATGGATATATGTTCCTTCTGGTGTTTGATCAACTTGTATTCCCAGAAAGTACTTTAATTCTCCCATCATACTCATCTCAAATTCAGCCTGCATCATCTCAGAAAATTCTTTGCATAGAGATTGATTAGCAGAACCAAATATAATATCATCAACATAAATTTGCACAATTAAGATATCATCTTTATAAGTCTTGCAAAAAAGAGTTGTATCTACTTTACCCCTTACAAACTCATTCTCCAGAAGGAATGAGCTAAGTCTCTCATACCATGCTCTGGGAGCTTGCTTCAGACCGTAGAGTGATTTCTTCAATTTGAACACATGGTCTGGTTTCTTCTCATCTTCAAAACCTGGGGGTTGATGAACATAGACTTCCTCTGAGATATAACCATTTAGGAAGGCACTCTTCACGTCCATCTGATGTAGAACTATGTTGTGATTTACCGAGAAAGAGATCAATAGTCTGATTGCCTCCAGTCTTGCTACTGGAGCAAATGTTTCAGTGTAGTCTATTCCTTCCAGCTGGCTGTAGCCTTGAGCAACTAGCCTTGCCTTGTTTCTGACTACATCTCCTTTCTCATTCAGCTTGTTTCTGAATACCCATTTCGTTCCAATAACATGGACACTCTCAGGCTTTTTCACTAAGCTCCAAACATCGTTCTTGGAAAATTGATTCAATTCTTCTTCCATGGCCAGAATCCAATCCTTGTCCTGAAGAGCTTCATCTATGGACTTGGGTTCAATTAAGGACACCAATCCTTTCAGACTAAGCAAGGTCTCTTCAGAGGGTCTGAAGGCAGATCTGGTTCTGACTGGTTCGTCTTTGTTGCCCAGAATCAATTCCTTAGGGTGAGCTGCAGTGATTCTGCTCTTCTTCAGAGTTTCTGAGTTAGAGGGACCAGCTTCTTCCTCTGGTTCATCTTCCTCTGGCTCAACTTCCTCTGGAGCTTTGCCTTTGTCAGAAACATTAATGCTTAAATCTGCAAACTTTTCAACTAGCTTTGACTGGTCAGAGTCAAGCTTATCGTTAAATCTAACATGAATAGATTCTTCAATAGTCTTAGCATCAGTATTATAAAATCTAAAACCTTTAGATCTCTCAGAGTAACCGAGCAATAGACACTTAGAAGACTTAGCATCAAATTTATGCAATCTATCCTTAGTATTGAGAACATAACAAACATAGCCAAAAGGATGAAAATAAGAAATGTTGGGTTTTATGTTCTTCCACAATTCATAAGGAGTCTTATTCAGAATTGGTCTCACAGAGATTCTGTTCTGAATGTAACATGCTGTATTTACTGCCTCTGCCCAAAAGTGCTTAGCCATGCCAGTTTCTTGGAGCATGGTTCTAGCCATCTCCTGAAGAGTTCTGTTCTTCCTCTCAACAACACCGTTTTGTTGAGGAGTTCTGGGACAAGAGAAATCATGTGCAATTCCATAGGAATCAAACAGACTCTCAAACTTGTCATTCTCAAACTCTCCACCATGGTCGCTTCTGACACGCACAATCCTACAAGCCTTCTCGTTTTGCACTTGAGCAATGAAGGTAGAGAACACAGCATGAGACTCATCCTTGCGGGTTAGAAACTTTACCCATGTCCAGTGGCTATAGTCATCAACGATAACCATCCCATATCTCTTGCCACCTATAGACTCAGTTTTCACTGGTCCAAAAAGGTCGATATGCAGAAGTTCTAACGGCCTTGAGGTTGAGACAACATTCTTTGCCTTGAAAGGGACTTTTGTGAATTTGCCTTTCTGACATGCTTCACAAAGAGCGTCTGAAGCGAACTTCAGATTGGGTAAGCCCCTGACAAGGTTTAGCTTGCTCAGCTGAGAAATCTTTCTCATACTGGCATGCCCTAACCGTCTATGCCATACCCACTGCTCTTCATTAACAGACAGAAGGCACTTCACATTCTGAGCCTCCAACTCAGATAATCTGATCTTATAAATGTTGTTCTTCCTCTTGCTGTTAAACAGAACAGAGCCATCGATTTGACTTACAGCCCGGCAGGACTTTTGATTGAATATAACATCATAACCCTTGTCAGCTAATTGACTTATAGACAATAAGTTATGTGTTAAGCCGTCTACCAATAACAAATTATCAATGCATGGACTACATCTACACAAATAGTACCAGTACCAACAATTTTACCCTTTTCATTTCCTCCAAAGCCAACTTCGCCTCCAGGCTTAAGTTTCAGCTCTCGGAACATACGCCTTTCTCCCGTCATGTGACGCGACCATCCACTGTCCAGATACCATGATTGGTGTTTAGTGGAGCTATCAAGGATATCTGCAACATAGATAATCTTGTCCTTAGGTACCCACTTTCTGGGTCCTCTCTTGTTAGTTACCCCAGAGGTTCTGATCACCTTGGGTGTCTCAACATGATATTTTAAAGGAATATTTGCATGATATTTAGTCATAGAGAAAGATCCCTTTTTAAGAGGGTTTTTAGCAACTTTAGCAGGTACAGGATCAGGCAATATGGTACCAGAGGGAACAAAGCATTCATACAAGGATTTAGCTTTAGACACAGAGGACTCATTTCTAATTGGTTTAGAATAGCCAATGCCATGCATTCCATTTCTGCTTACGCCATAGATCATTGAAGCCATTAAGCTTCTATCCACGCTTTTAGCTAGGAATCTTTGAAAAGACTTTTCATACTTAGATTCATTTCTACAATCAGAGGCATCACAGGCAACAATTTCTTCTAACTTAGCAATCTGGTTCTTAAGCACAGAGTTAGAATTGATCAAGGCATGATTATCATTTTTCAAATCAGAAATAATTTTCTCATGTTCAGAAGGAGTCTTGGAAACAGCAGATAAGTTCTTTTTCAGCTTCTTATGCTTAGACAATAAGGAGTTATACTTATCCATAATATCAGACAATGCATGTTTCAGTTCAGAGGTAGAGAAAGAAGCGAATACCTCATTTTCATCGTCTGAGTTAGGATCTCCTTCTGATTCTGAGTCAGAGTCAACAACTCTCTTTGACTCTGCTTCCTTGTCTTTGACAATCGCCATGAGTCCTTGGACTTCACCATCAGAGTCAACATCCTCTGACTCTGATTCATCAAATGTCACCATCAGACTCTTCTTCGTCTTGAAGTGCTTCTTTGGCTTCTTGTCCTTCTTCAACTTTGGACAATCACTTTTGTAGTGCCCAGATTCTTTGCACTCAAAACATGTGACTTCCTTGATTGAAGACTTCTTCTGGCCTGAGGACTCATACTTTCCTTTTGCCTTTCCAGAGCCTTTGAACTTGCTCTGCCTGTGCTTCCAGATGCGGTTGAGTCTCTTGGAGATCAGAGTCAGCTCATCTTCATCAGAATCTTCTGATGCTTCTTCAGATTCCTCTTCTTCAGCTTGAAGAGCTTTTGACTTCTCAACCTTAGCCTTTTCAGATTTAGATTTCAAGGCTATGGACTTTTTCCTCAGATCTTGCATCTCTGAGCGTTTCAGCTCATGGCATTTCAAAATGCTGATGAGTTCTTCTAAACTCATATTCTCAACGTCTCTCGTGAGCTCTATTGAAGTCACTAAAGGCATCCAACTTTCAGGAAGACACCTGATGACCCTTATGACATGATCTTTTGTTGTGTAGCTCTTGTTGAGAGGTCGTATGCCAGCTACAAGCAGCTGAAATCTGGAGAACATTTCTTCAATGGACTCATTTGGCTCCATGATGAAGGATTCATATTTTGGATCAAAGACAATGCTTTGATTCTTTGACTTTCTTGTTTCCTTCATGAGACATCTTCAGAGATTCGAAAATGCCTTTCGCAAACTCACGATCTGTAATCTTCTGGTACTCTTCATAGAAATAGCACTTAGAAGAATTGCTCTTGCTTTGTGATGTTGTGAGTACAGCTTCTTTTGATCTGCAGTCATCTCTGACCTTGGGATCTTCTTGCCATCTGCATCAACTGGACGCTCGTAGCCATCCACAATAATATCCCAGAGATCTGCATCGAAACCCAGAAAGAAACTTTCCAGTCTATCTTTCCAATATTCGAACCTTTGACCGTCGAACATAGGAGGCTTTGCATTGTAACCATCTCTTTGAGTTTCACTGGTGGTGGCAGCCATTGTTTTTCACACCGGCCCGGATCACTGAACACTGTTAGGTGTGGTAATCAGAACTTGCGCTCTGATACCAATTGAAGGTATGAAAAACGGTAGAAAGGGGGGGTTTGAATAACGTTTTCAGTATAAAACTTCCACCTTAAAGATTTTGACAAATCTTTCGAGAACTTAAGTGCTAAAGATAAGAGATAGAAAAGCACACAAGGATTTTATCCTGGTTCACTTGATAAATCACTCAAGCTACTCCAGTCCACCCGTTAAGGTGATTTCTTCCTTCTTAGAATGAAGGCAATCCACTAATCAGGTAAGAGTTACAACTGCACTTGAAACCTACAAGTGACTAACAATTACACTGACTTAGCTCACACTAAGATTCACTCTCTTAGTCTTCTCTAGGATCCGATCAACCTTGATCTCCTAAAGGAACTAAACAAACTGTTTATCAAAGAATTGTTTACAAGAGATTTGCTTCTAAAAAGCTAATAGTAAACTCAATGAATTTCAGATGAAAGAAAAACTTAGAAGAATTTAAGATTGTCTTGCGCGTATGTGAATGCTTCTTCTTTGTTTCTTTCAGTCTTCAGCCTCTTTATATACTCCAAGGATTAGGGTTGAGCGTTGCATGGGAAATGCTACCGTTGGAGGGCAGTTCTGGAAAATCCAGCTTCTGCTGTGTCTGAGACTGTTAGGTAGGTCGTCAGGATAGTACATATGCTTTTGTACTTGGATAGCGACGCGACCTTTAAACCTAGGAGACTTCTGATCAGGGGAATGCTTCATATTGGAACTTGTGAAGCCGGTTGATCAGAGTCAGAGGGAAAGCCCAGATCCTCTGACCATTGTTTCTTCTGATTCTGAACTCAGAGGGAAGAACATGGTCTTCAGAGTATCTTGCTTCTGGACATAGAACTTCACTAATCAGCTTCTGGATCTTCAGAGTCTTCTACACCATCAGAACATCTGAGCCTTCAGTGTTTCTTGGTTATCAGACTTTCTGGATCTTCAGAACTTCTAGTGACTGAGTCCACATCAGAGTTAGTATAACTTAGAACTTCTGAAGCTTTTCCACTGTTCATACTGAACATGGTGAATGCGAAAGCGTTGCTTGGGTAGCTCTTTATACACAGTGCTTCTGATTTGTGTGAGATTGAGTTGAGGTCAGAGCCTGTAAATAGCACACTCAGAAAAACACGTTAGAGTACCACAATTGTTCATATCAAAAGGTTAACTTGTAATCATCAAAACATAGAGTTGTACTACTAGATCAAAACTTTGATCTTACAATCTCCCCTTTTTGATGATGACAAAACTAAGATTTTTGATGAACAATTCTTAAACATTAAACTGAATTCGTGGCTCTAGCTTCTGCAGGACAAGAAGCTGAATGGCTAAGAGATCTCCTATTGGAAATTCCATTGGCTAAAGAAAATGTTTCAAAAGTGTTGATACATTGTGATAGCCAAGCCACCCTAGCCAGAGCATACAGTGAAGTATATAATGGGAAATCTAGACACAGGGTCTGAGACATTATCTCGTGAGAAAGATGATTAAAGATGGAATTATCTCACTGACTT
>NC_080043.1:30263358-30346936 GCF_012489685.1 Lotus japonicus | reverse complement strand
TTCATACTGAACATGGTGAATGCGAAAGCGTTGCTTGGGTAGCTCTTTATACACAGTGCTTCTGATTTGTGTGAGATTGAGTTGAGGTCAGAGCCTGTAAATAGCACACTCAGAAAAACACGTTAGAGTACCACAATTGTTCATATCAAAAGGTTAACTTGTAATCATCAAAACATAGAGTTGTACTACTAGATCAAAACTTGATCTTACAATCTCCCCCTTTTTGATGATGACAAAACTAAGATTTTTGATGAACAATTTCTTAAACATTAAACTGAATTCACTCAGAGTTTAGAGATATAGAATAATACTTATCCTGATGTGAATAGTTTATCTTGCTCATTCTGAATTCAAGTCACTGCTTGATTCTGAGCTTAGCTCCCCCTGAATCTAATACTTGATGAAAACGTTAGTAAAGTCTAGATTCTGAGCTAAATGATATAAGAGTTCAGAGAGAAAACTTATGACATAGATGAAAATCGAGTAATCAGAGCGCATAAGTAATCAGAGTCACGGACAGGGTATCAGAGTCTTGGGTAACAGAGTCAACTTATAATCACTTCAGAAGAAGTGAAATGTATTCCTTGTATTTGCCCAGTGACACATCTATGGTCATGAAGGTGGAACTCTTAAATTCTCCAAAAGAAAAAAAATAAATCACACTAACACATCTTACACATCAAAAACTGGGTTTACTCCCCCTTTTTGTCATAAGCAAAAAGCTTGGGGTGTGAAAAACTTAGCTTGAAGTACAAGGTACTCCCCCCTTAGAGAAGGTCTAAGTTTAAAGGAAAAGAAAATGATGCAAGAATCAGAGTTAGGCGAAATAAATAGAAGAGTTAATGCAAGAGAAGAACGTTTACCACCGGTCAAGTGAGTAAAGAGAAGGGTCAGTTACCAAGAACTTAACCTCGAGAAACCATAGGAGCATTAACTTTCAGAGAGAAAGTGAAGCCTATATAAAGTGTTGGAGAGAAAGGTAAGCTTCACACCTCGAACAAGTTTCAGTAAGAAAATGGCATCATACATCGTAGCACTAGAAGAGCTGAGGAAGAAGGCCTTTGAGGAGGACTTGTTCCTTAACATCAGGCATCCAGAGGGGTACAACGACCATCGCGGAGCTGACACGGACACTGCTGGAAGAGGACCTGCGTCCAGAGGTGAAGAGAGACCTGAGGGAATTTCTTGCCTTCGTGGAGGAGGTGCAAGAACTCAGCCGGCTTGAACTCAAGCTGCTGGAAGAAAAAGAGAGTTTGGAAGAGAAGCTCAAGACCGCAGAAGAGATTCTGGAGAGGAATGAGCTAAAGGACAGGCTCAACAACATCCAGCATGCACTGGAGCGTCTGGAGAAGGATAGGTCAGAGCAGCGCCAGGAGTGCAGAAGAATGAGGAGGGATCCTCCATTCTAGACTTAGGGAAGGAATGGATGATGTAAACATAAAGAATGTATGATGTAAACAGAAAAATATTATGAATAAAAGGATTTTTTGCAAACATATGTGACACAAATATATATAGATATGCATAGATAATCACAAACGAACAAAGTAGAATAAGTAAATAAAAAGAAACAGAGTTTAACAAAAAGAAAACAACGTTAAAGAAAAAGAAAAACGAAGAGATCCTAAAAACTAAGGTTTATCAGTTCGTCGCAGAAGTTCCATCATCATGTGCTTCATCTCAATCAGCATGGATTCATGAATGTCAAGACGCTGTTTCCATGATGTCGAGTCTGGATGAGCTTGACTGAGCAGAACCGGAAGGAACATTCTGAGCAGCTTGAGAATCTGGAATGGAAGCAGAAGCAGCAGGAGTAAACACTACTGGTGCAAGTGCTTGGCATCTAAGAGCTTCAGCCTCAGCCTCAAGTCGTTCTGCCTCTAATCGGGCTTGTTCAGCTTGAGCTGCTGCTTGACGTGCAACTTCTTCTGCTTGAGCTTTCTTTCTCTTGGCTTCTTCAATAGCTTCAAGAAGCTTATGTCTCTGTTCTTGTTCATGAAGAGCCACCCTTCGAGCAAACCTTTGCTTTGCAGCCTCAATGCTCTGACTTCCCTCTGCATGCAGGAGCTGCATCATAATTGGAACTTGAGCCACTAGCCAAGTGCCCAGAGTGTTCCACTCATCAGCCACACGTTCAGCATTCTCACTGAGGTCAGTCTGACCGTGCACATTGCGTAGCATCAAAGAAGCTTGATGATAGAAAGTATTGATGCACTCAGAGAGAGATGTGGGTCGGAGGTGAGTGTAAGGGATTATGGAGAGGTTGGTTTCAGGAGAGGCTGGGTGATTGCTGCTGTGAGCTTCAGAGGCACCTTGTGGAGAGCCAATGTTAAACGTTTGAGCATTGGGTTCAGAGGTTCCAAGGTGAGGTTCTGAAGTTTCAACCAGAGGATGGGGTGATCTAACCGAGGATTGGTTAGACACTGATTGTTCGGGTTCAGGTTCTGGTTGAATAGGCTCTTGTTGGTCTGGGGCAGGGTGAGCTTGTTGAGCCAAAGGGTCTGCCTCTTGTAAAGGATTGGCCAAGATAGGTTCATCTGGGTCAACTAGAAGTTCAGGTCTAGGGCCAGGATATCTCCTAGGGCTTGGACAGGTGAGGTAATACTCTTCTAAGGTAGACACCTTTTCTTTTCTGACCTCCATGAATTTTCTAATGGATTCAGAGTTATTGGAGGGAGAAGAATCAGCAACATTGGTTGGGAAGGATACAGGTGTAAAGGCTGTGGAAGAGTCTGTATCCGTGGGTTTGAGAGCCAGACGTTCTGATGCTCTTGGGACAGAGTGATCAGAGGTTCTGGGCTCAGGTTCTGTGTGGGTAGGCTCTGGTTGTGCATGAATGATGGGTTCAGAAGATAATGGGTTGTACTGAATGGTAATGGGAGAGGTAGGTTCTTCTGACCTAGAGGGTTGGTTCTGAAGCAAATTCCAGAGAGGTGCTTCAGTAGGGGAAGGTTGAAAGAATGAAGATCTTGGAGACTGTGGTGGAGAGGTGGTTTGAGCAGCTGGTTGGGATTCAGGAATAGGAGTGAGGGGATTTGAGGAGTGTTTGAGCATGGCAGATATAGGGAGTGCATCAAATAAATTCAAATCATCACCAGAAGCAAGTGCAGACTTACTTGAATGTGCTGATGATCTAGTCACTCAGGCAGGAGGTTCAGTCCTTCTGACCACTTCAGCAGCTGGTTCCACCCGAGTAGGCTTCACCACGATTCTGACCTGCTTCTTCTTCTTCTTAGGAGAACCATCCTCATTATCACTATCATCACCATCATCAGGCTTTCTCTTCTTCTTTTTGACCAGAGGGACATCTGATTCCTCAGAAGATTCTTCTAGGATCATCTTCCTCTGAGCTTTCTTCTTGGGAGGAGAAGGAAACTCTGGAGCTGGCGGCAGTCTGCTGAATAATTCATCAAGATCAATTTCGAATCCTTGAGCCCTTAGGTCTTCAACATAGCACCTAATGGCGTCAGGATTGTCTGCCTGAGTCCACAGAGGGTAGTCATTCAGAGGCATCCTTCTACTTCTGATTTCAGAAGATGTGTCTTCACGAGCAGGGGCGATTTTCTTCTGGACCAAGCCCATCTTCTTCAGAGAATTTGCAGTGAAGACATCACTGACAATGGTGGTCAGATCCTCTACACATCCAGCATGGACCAGATCTTGCACCAGGTTGCTTTCAATGAAAAAGTCTGAGAGCAGTCTCCCAAAGGGGATGTACTTGATTGCTGACTTGATGGAGGCAGTGGTGCGAGACTTCCGGATACATTCCTTCAAGTAGGAGAACAGGAAGTAGGGAAGGCAGATCTTCTTCTGGTCTTGGATGAAGAACAACATCACCTTCTGGTTGAAGTTGATGTAGTCTGGAGAACTGCCTTTTGGTCTCTGGTTTATGCAGTGGAGCAGGATCTTGTGCCAAATTCTGAGCTTAGGATGAAGGTCCATCACCTTGTAATTCGTCTTGCCCGGTTTGTAATTGGTGTACAGGGCCTCGTTGATTGTATTCTTGGTGCTGGGTTTCAGCTTCGATTCCGTGAGTTGGAAACGATACCCAAAAGCAGTGTCTGCACCCAGCAAATTCACGAAAGACTTCTCCGTGATAATGATCTTTCTTCCAAGCACGTGAGATACCACCTGAGTATCATCACAGTCGGCGTGCTTCCAGAATTCCTTTACCAGTCTATCATACACCGGTCCTCGAAGTCTGTTGAAGTAATTTCCCCAACCTTGAACTTGGACTTCAGGACGAAGATCATACCCATTTGTAGCCAGGTTGTCGAGGTCGAATTTCCATTCTGCCAGGACTTGGAGTTCCTCAGGA
The DNA here is from genome assembly GCF_012489685.1 of Lotus japonicus. Lineage (NCBI taxonomy): Eukaryota > Viridiplantae > Streptophyta > Magnoliopsida > Fabales > Fabaceae > Lotus > Lotus japonicus. The sequence continues at coordinate 30,342,618 of NC_080043.1, read as the reverse complement.
GCAAATACGCAGTGAACGGCACAGCCCCGTTCTGCAATTGGAACAATCTGCTCTTGAGCTTGACTTTGATCTTGTGTCGGATTCTCAGGGCCCCTTTGACCCGTTGCTAGACCGACTACCATGTGAGGGAACTGAGGTGCATCTGCAGTAGATCTTCTGGTTTGACTCACCATTTTTGAAGCGGTTGAAGGTTTGAGGTAGAAGATGAAGGTTGAAAGATGAAGAGAGATCGAGAGAGAAATCGAGGATAAACGGTTTTTGAAAAGCAGAGAGAGCGAGAGTAAAAACCGAAAGTGAAAGAGATCGTGTGTGTATAGTGGGTTTGACAGATAACCGTTGTTGATTCAAAAAGCAATTTAAGATCAACGGTTGAAAATTAAAGATAGATAGTAACAGTAAATACACAAATCACACTCAGGAGAGAAGCACATCTACACGCAATCATAACAGACTGTCACACGGGCACAAGGAACTATGCATCAGAAATACTGACACACGTGTTGCTGTCTCAGCTTCAGAGTCAGTACCAGTGGGTACACACACTCTGATTGAGTTACCTTCTGGACTAGACATCTTCTGATCAAGAAGTATCATAGTCAGAGGTTCTGATCCATCATCACTCTGGACAAAAGTCCATGTTTAGATTTTTCAGAATAAAATTAAATCTATCCTCTGCTAAGGGCTTTGTAAAGATATCTGCCCATTGATGGTCAGTATCAACAAACTTCAGAAGAAGTACGCCCTTCTGTACATAATCTCTAATAAAGTGATACTTTACCTCAATGTGCTTTGCCCTTGAATGCAGGATAGGATTCTTACTCAATGAGATTGCAGCAGTGTTATCACAATAGATTGGGATATTGCTCTCAAGGATCTGATAATCCTCCAGCTGATGTTTCATCCAGAGCATCTGAGTGCTGCATATTGCTGCTGAGATATATTCTGCCTCTGCAGTTGATAGTGCAATGGTTGATTGCCTCTTGCTTGCCCATGAGACTAGATTGCTTCCCAGAAATTGACAATTTCCGGAAGTACTTTTCCTCTCTGTTCTGTCTCCAGCATAATCAGCATCACAGTAACCTGAAAGCTTATACTCTGATGTTTTCTTATACATCAAGCCAAGGTTAGTGGTGCCTTTCAGATACCTTAGGATCCTCTTAACAGCAGTTAAGTGGGTTTCCCTTGGATCTGATTGGAAACGAGCACATAAATGAACACTAAATAGTATGTCTGGCCTAGATGCAGTTAAGTATAGAAGTGAACCTATCATGCCACGATAGAGCTTCTGACATACTTTACCACTTTTATCTTCTTTCTCCAGAATGCATGTAGGATGCATTGGAGTCTTGGCCACTGTAGATTCCAGCATATTGAACTTCTTCAGAAGTTCTTTAGTGTACTTGCTCTGATGGATATATGTTCCTTCTGGTGTTTGATCAACTTGTATTCCCAGAAAGTACTTTAATTCTCCCATCATACTCATCTCAAATTCAGCCTGCATCATCTCAGAAAATTCTTTGCATAGAGATTGATTAGCAGAACCAAATATAATATCATCAACATAAATTTGCACAATTAAGATATCATCTTTATAAGTCTTGCAAAAAAGAGTTGTATCTACTTTACCCCTTACAAACTCATTCTCCAGAAGGAATGAGCTAAGTCTCTCATACCATGCTCTGGGAGCTTGCTTCAGACCGTAGAGTGATTTCTTCAATTTGAACACATGGTCTGGTTTCTTCTCATCTTCAAAACCTGGGGGTTGATGAACATAGACTTCCTCTGAGATATAACCATTTAGGAAGGCACTCTTCACGTCCATCTGATGTAGAACTATGTTGTGATTTACCGAGAAAGAGATCAATAGTCTGATTGCCTCCAGTCTTGCTACTGGAGCAAATGTTTCAGTGTAGTCTATTCCTTCCAGCTGGCTGTAGCCTTGAGCAACTAGCCTTGCCTTGTTTCTGACTACATCTCCTTTCTCATTCAGCTTGTTTCTGAATACCCATTTCGTTCCAATAACATGGACACTCTCAGGCTTTTTCACTAAGCTCCAAACATCGTTCTTGGAAAATTGATTCAATTCTTCTTCCATGGCCAGAATCCAATCCTTGTCCTGAAGAGCTTCATCTATGGACTTGGGTTCAATTAAGGACACCAATCCTTTCAGACTAAGCAAGGTCTCTTCAGAGGGTCTGAAGGCAGATCTGGTTCTGACTGGTTCGTCTTTGTTGCCCAGAATCAATTCCTTAGGGTGAGCTGCAGTGATTCTGCTCTTCTTCAGAGTTTCTGAGTTAGAGGGACCAGCTTCTTCCTCTGGTTCATCTTCCTCTGGCTCAACTTCCTCTGGAGCTTTGCCTTTGTCAGAAACATTAATGCTTAAATCTGCAAACTTTTCAACTAGCTTTGACTGGTCAGAGTCAAGCTTATCGTTAAATCTAACATGAATAGATTCTTCAATAGTCTTAGCATCAGTATTATAAAATCTAAAACCTTTAGATCTCTCAGAGTAACCGAGCAATAGACACTTAGAAGACTTAGCATCAAATTTATGCAATCTATCCTTAGTATTGAGAACATAACAAACATAGCCAAAAGGATGAAAATAAGAAATGTTGGGTTTTATGTTCTTCCACAATTCATAAGGAGTCTTATTCAGAATTGGTCTCACAGAGATTCTGTTCTGAATGTAACATGCTGTATTTACTGCCTCTGCCCAAAAGTGCTTAGCCATGCCAGTTTCTTGGAGCATGGTTCTAGCCATCTCCTGAAGAGTTCTGTTCTTCCTCTCAACAACACCGTTTTGTTGAGGAGTTCTGGGACAAGAGAAATCATGTGCAATTCCATAGGAATCAAACAGACTCTCAAACTTGTCATTCTCAAACTCTCCACCATGGTCGCTTCTGACACGCACAATCCTACAAGCCTTCTCGTTTTGCACTTGAGCAATGAAGGTAGAGAACACAGCATGAGACTCATCCTTGCGGGTTAGAAACTTTACCCATGTCCAGTGGCTATAGTCATCAACGATAACCATCCCATATCTCTTGCCACCTATAGACTCAGTTTTCACTGGTCCAAAAAGGTCGATATGCAGAAGTTCTAACGGCCTTGAGGTTGAGACAACATTCTTTGCCTTGAAAGGGACTTTTGTGAATTTGCCTTTCTGACATGCTTCACAAAGAGCGTCTGAAGCGAACTTCAGATTGGGTAAGCCCCTGACAAGGTTTAGCTTGCTCAGCTGAGAAATCTTTCTCATACTGGCATGCCCTAACCGTCTATGCCATACCCACTGCTCTTCATTAACAGACAGAAGGCACTTCACATTCTGAGCCTCAAACTCAGATAATCTGATCTTATAAATGTTGTTCTTCCTCTTGCTGTTAAACAGAACAGAGCCATCGATTTGACTTACAGCCCGGCAGGACTTTTGATTGAATATAACATCATAACCCTTGTCAGCTAATTGACTTATAGACAATAAGTTATGTGTTAAGCCGTCTACCAATAACAAATTATCAATGCATGGACTACCATCTACACAAATAGTACCAGTACCAACAATTTTACCCTTTTCATTTCCTCCAAAGCCAACTTCGCCTCCAGGCTTAAGTTTCAGCTCTCGGAACATACGCCTTTCTCCCGTCATGTGACGCGACCATCCACTGTCCAGATACCATGATTGGTGTTTTAGTGGAGCTATCAAGGATATCTGCAACATAGATAATCTTGTCCTTAGGTACCCACTTTCTGGGTCCTCTCTTGTTAGTTACCCCAGAGGTTCTGATCACCTTGGGTGTCTCAACATGATATTTTAAAGGAATATTTGCATGATATTTAGTCATAGAGAAAGATCCCTTTTTAAGAGGGTTTTTAGCAACTTTAGCAGGTACAGGATCAGGCAATATGGTACCAGAGGGAACAAAGCATTCATACAAGGATTTAGCTTTAGACACAGAGGACTCATTTCTAATTGGTTTAGAATAGCCAATGCCATGCATTCCATTTCTGCTTACGCCATAGATCATTGAAGCCATTAAGCTTCTATCCACGCTTTTAGCTAGGAATCTTTGAAAAGACTTTTCATACTTAGATTCATTTCTACAATCAGAGGCATCACAGGCAACAATTTCTTCTAACTTAGCAATCTGGTTCTTAAGCACAGAGTTAGAATTGATCAAGGCATAATTATCATTTTTCAAATCAGAAATAATTTTCTCATGTTCAGAAGGAGTCTTGGAAACAGCAGATAAGTTCTTTTTCAGCTTCTTATGCTTAGACAATAAGGAGTTATACTTATCCATAATATCAGACAATGCATGTTTCAGTTCAGAGGTAGAGAAAGAAGCGAATACCTCATTTTCATCGTCTGAGTTAGGATCTCCTTCTGATTCTGAGTCAGAGTCAACAACTCTCTTTGACTCTGCTTCCTTGTCTTTGACAATCGCCATGAGTCCTTGGACTTCACCATCAGAGTCAACATCCTCTGACTCTGATTCATCAAATGTCACCATCAGACTCTTCTTCGTCTTGAAGTGCTTCTTTGGCTTCTTGTCCTTCTTCAACTTTGGACAATCACTTTTGTAGTGCCCAGATTCTTTGCACTCAAAACATGTGACTTCCTTGATTGAAGACTTCTTCTGGCCTGAGGACTCATACTTTCCTTTTGCCTTTCCAGAGCCTTTGAACTTGCTCTGCCTGTGCTTCCAGATGCGGTTGAGTCTCTTGGAGATCAGAGTCAGCTCATCTTCATCAGAATCTTCTGATGCTTCTTCAGATTCCTCTTCTTCAGCTTGAAGAGCTTTTGACTTCTCAACCTTAGCCTTTTCAGATTTAGATTTCAAGGCTATGGACTTTTTCCTCAGATCTTGCATCTCTGAGCGTTTCAGCTCATGGCATTTCAAAATGCTGATGAGTTCTTCTAAACTCATATTCTCAACGTCTCTCGTGAGCTCTATTGAAGTCACTAAAGGCATCCAACTTTCAGGAAGACACCTAATGACCCTTATGACATGATCTTTTGTTGTGTAGCTCTTGTTGAGAGGTCGTATGCCAGCTACAAGCAGCTGAAATCTGGAGAACATTTCTTCAATGGACTCATTTGGCTCCATGATGAAGGATTCATATTTTTGGATCAAAGACAATGTCTTTGATTCTTTGACTTTCTTGTTTCCTTCATGAGACATCTTCAGAGATTCGAAAATGCCTTTCGCAAACTCACGATCTGTAATCTTCTGGTACTCTTCATAAGAAATAGCACTTAGAAGAATTGCTCTTGCTTTGTGATGTTGTGAGTACAGCTTCTTTTGATCTGCAGTCATCTCTGACCTTGGGATCTTCTTGCCATCTGCATCAACTGGACGCTCGTAGCCATCCACAATAATATCCCAGAGATCTGCATCGAAACCCAGAAAGAAACTTTCCAGTCTATCTTTCCAATATTCGAACCTTTGACCGTCGAACATAGGAGGCTTTGCATTGTAACCATCTCTTTGAGTTTCACTGGTGGTGGCAGCCATTGTTTTTCACACCGGCCCGGATCACTGAACACTGTTAGGTGTGGTAATCAGAACTTGCGCTCTGATACCAATTGAAGGTATGAAAAACGGTAGAAAGGGGGGGGTTTGAATAACGTTTTCAGTATAAAACTTCCACCTTAAAGATTTTGACAAATCTTTCGAGAACTTAAGTGCTAAAGATAAGAGATAGAAAAGCACACAAGGATTTTATTCTGGTTCACTTGATAAATCACTCAAGCTACTCCAGTCCACCCGTTAAGGTGATTTCTTCCTTCTTAGAATGAAGGCAATCCACTAATCAGGTAAGAGTTACAACTGCACTTGAAACCTACAAGTGACTAACAATTACACTGACTTAGCTCACACTAAGATTCACTCTCTTAGTCTTCTCTAGGATCCGATCAACCTTGATCTCCTAAAGGAACTAAACAAACTGTTTATCAAAGAATTGTTTACAAGAGATTTGCTTCTAAAAAGCTAATAGTAAACTCAATGAATTTCAGATGAAAGAAAAACTTAGAAGAATTTAAGATTGTCTTGCGCGTATGTGAATGCTTCTTCTTTCTGTTTCTTTCAGTCTTCAGCCTCTTTATATACTCCAAGGATTAGGGTTGAGCGTTGCATGGGAAATGCTACCGTTGGAGGGCAGTTCTGGAAAATCCAGCTTCTGCTGTGTCTGAGACTGTTAGGTAGGTCGTCAGGATAGTACATATGCTTTTGTACTTGGATAGCGACGCGACCTTTAAACCTAGGAGACTTCTGATCAGGGGAATGCTTCATATTGGAACTTGTGAAGCCGGTTGATCAGAGTCAGAGGGAAAGCCCAGATCCTCTGACCATTGTTTCTTCTGATTCTGAACTCAGAGGGAAGAACATGGTCTTCAGAGTATCTTGCTTCTGGACATAAGAACTTCACTAATCAGCTTCTGGATCTTCAGAGTCTTCTACACCATCAGAACATCTGAGCCTTCAGTGTTTCTTGGTTATCAGACTTTCTGGATCTTCAGAACTTCTAGTGACTGAGTCCACATCAGAGTTAGTATAACTTTAGAACTTCTGAAGCTTTTCCACTGTTCATACTGAACATGGTGAATGCGAAAGCGTTGCTTGGGTAGCTCTTTATACACAGTGCTTCTGATTTGTGTGAGATTGAGTTGAGGTCAGAGCCTGTAAATAGCACACTCAGAAAAACACGTTAGAGTACCACAATTGTTCATATCAAAAGGTTAACTTGTAATCATCAAAACATAGAGTTGTACTACTAGATCAAAACTTTGATCTTACAATCTCCCCCTTTTTGATGATGACAAAACTAAGATTTTTGATGAACAATTCTTAAACATTAAACTGAATTCGTGGCTCTAGCTTCTGCAGGACAAGAAGCTGAATGGCTAAGAGATCTCCTATTGGAAATTCCATTGGCTAAAGAAAATGTTTCAAAAGTGTTGATACATTGTGATAGCCAAGCCACCCTAGCCAGAGCATACAGTGAAGTATATAATGGGAAATCTAGACACAGAGGTCTGAGACATTATCTCGTGAGAAAGATGATTAAAGATGGAATTATCTCACTGACTTATATACGAACAAGCTATAATCTAGCATATCCTTTTACTAAGCCATTGGCCAGAGACTTAGTAAAGAATACCTCGAGAGGTATGGGATTAAAACTCCTTGAGTAAGAGTTCCAGCAACGGTGGCAACCCAATCTGAAGTTAAGAAAACCTTAACCTAAGATTCAATTGGTAACAACAAATCGTTGATTTGGATGACAATGCAACATTAAGCAACAATGTTGACTATTAGATATTGAGGGTTGAGTTTTAATATACTCTTAATGAACTTCATGATCAAAAATATGTGGTTTTGCGAAAATTACATACGATATGAACTTCACCTATATGAATTTCGAGATGGTGCCGTCTCAAATGAGAGTTGGAGTTTCTCTCATAAAATTCACGAAAACAGGAAAGCACATGGCCATAAAAAGTTCTAGGCGAGGAAAATGTAGGCGAAGGATCACAAACGAGTGTGTGTATTTTTATGCCGGTATGATCATTAGGAATATAGGTTCAACGCACATCTACCTAATATTCCGATTATACTCTGCACAATATTTACTAAGGTTTAGTTCAAATCGAAAGATACTAAACTGTATTAACACTCAAGTGTTTCTATTTCTGGAATTGGCATTGTCATTTATGTAAAAGGTGGGGGATTGTTGTAATAATTACTCAAGTAGTAATAATTACATAGTGTTCCAAAATGACAAGTGTGTTGATTTTACATTGAATGGATTTGAAACAAGTCCCACATAGAAAGTGGAGCAACTTTTCAAAGCATTTATATATCATTAAATGTCAACCATTTAACAAAGGGACAAAGAGATGATATAGTGCCACATGTGCATGGTTTGGTGGTCCCAAGATTTTATGTGACATGTTCCACTCACACCACCCCTCGCCGGTGTCGCCACCGGCATGGGCGTGGGCGTAGAGGCGCTAGTGGCGGCTTGTAGACTGTTCACGAAATGACAGTTGGCACACATATCTGTCGGTAACAGACACAATTTATGAAGGGTCGCAACCTTATATATTGTTCTGTTTGGCCTATAAATATAGTGCATGTTCAGAATTCAAGATACACAATCATATCCTCTGATTTTCCAGAAAAACCACTTCGCTTCATTTCGAGTTTTCATTAGTCTTGTACAAACTCGAAACAAGGCTGATTATCCTGGGTATTCTTGCATCCAAACTCTAAGACAAAATTCAGAGAGTGCTTGAAATACTTTAAGAAAAGTGATTTCATCACGATCAAGCCTGTTCATTTCTAACACCTCCTACAATTGAATGGTTCAAATTTAATGTTGATGAGTCTTCTAAAAATAATTCATGGGACAATGATATAGGTGGTGTGTTAAAGAATGAAAATAAAGAACGTATTGGGTATTTCTTCAAACAAATAGGCATGACAATGGACTTCTGTGTTAAGTTTAAAACGCTGAATGCATCATCTATCATATTTTGAATGATAACAATTTTCATGAGTGCAAATGAACTGACTAAATATATCACGTGAATTGCATTTTCAGGAAATCACTCTTACACCCTTCAGGCTATATCGCCTAAAGGAGCGACGCATGAAGATGACAAGAAGACGCCATCTCCAAAGAAGAAGATTGAACAAAGCTACAAGGGCAGATGACACAGTGAAAGAAGGTCAAATATGTCACATCGCCTGAGCATCAACAAAGAAGAGATTGATCAAAGCTGCAAGATAAGATGAACAACAAAAGGAATGCTGATTATGCTGAATAGATCAACCAGAAGAATCAAAGCATCAAGGAAGACTATACAAACAAAGGAATGTCATATCTACTGAATAGTCTGACCAGAAGAAGAAGAATGATCAGAACCTCAATGCACATCATGAATAAGCTAAGGATGACCAGAGCTACAATGCAACAACACTAGCAAGGAAATGTCAAACCCGCTAGTCTACTCAAGCTTAACAAGATCAAGACACAAAAATAGTCAAATCATCTAGATCATCTTCACGAAGGAAAAACTCAAGCTTCAAGCACATCCACTTGGGGAGATAGTCAAAGCTTCAAAACTACACATGCAAGATCAAGAAAAGCTTCAAGACTCATCTAAAGAAGAATCAAAGTGTCAAGGGAAAACTATGTAAGAGCAGTCCAACTTATTGGATCGTTTGAGAAGATTGTACTCAAACGTCTACTACATCGTCTATCTCAAGGTTGATTAAAGGATGAAATGTTCAAAGAAAAGAACGTCATATTCAAATCGAAATATCTCTGTCATTCTTGAGGAGAAAGTCAAGTGATATGCGTCACATGATACTCTACAAAGCACGCTGACCAAGGAAACAAGTAAGGAATGTCCACATCAAAAGTTTCCTTTTTCTCTCTCATGAAATGAATGAAGAAATGGAGCAAAGCTTCACGTCTATGCCTACACACATCAATCTAATTTAGGCAACATAAGACAATCAATTTCTGAAGAAGAAGAAGATTTGGTCAAAGCTGAAAGCCTCAACTATTGAATGACCAACTGAAGAAGGAATGAAGCTTATGATGAACTGATAGATCTTTTGAAAGAAGAATGACTGAAGCAAGTGAAATCGTCTGTTAAAAAGAAGAAAGATGAGTGCAGAACGTGTCAAGCAACCAACGTTTATCATATGAAGACTGCAGTATTAGAGGAAAGAAAAGAAGAATGAGCTCAACAAAAGATTATCTGGAAGAAAGCATAATGATTAAGAAAGGTCATCGTCTGAAGAAATGAAAAACGATGAAGAAAGATCGTCTAATGAAAGGAAAGACGATAGAAGCAGAAGGAGCATATGAACAAAAAAACTTATACTCAAAGAAATCCACACGTCAAATCAATATACTTTCCGTTGAAGAAGTCAAGAAAGCTTTGTGTAGAAGTCTCAAAGAAGAAATCACTTGTCTGTCACAAATGTTGTGATGAAGAGAAAGGTGTCGTGATGTCACTATCAGATTTCCATATCTCTACACAAACGGATAGAAACTCAGACATATGCTACCTACTCGTTGAAAGAATACATCTTTACGGAAAAAGGTCTCAATCAAAGAGTACTACGCTCTAACGAAAGTACACTTTGTACTGTTTCATCCAACGACCAGAATCTTTGTGATGAACAAGTTCCAACGGCTACAATCTACCACACAGAAGATTCAGAAGTATAAAGGGAAGAACTGAAGATTTTGAAAAGTTGGCGATGCCCATTCAGCTCTCAGGCTCACAAGTCATCAAGCCCAAAAGCCTTTAGAGCTCATCATGAGAGATCCTGATGATACACCTCAATGAACAATTCTACATTATCGTCTGCTTCAACATGAAGAATAGATTTTCATCATTGATATATCCTCTCTACTTCCTTCATGTAATTGAACATAAAGTATATGCCTAGAGTCAAAACCTCCAAAAATATTTTATTGTTCCTAAGCTTGATTGATCTATTATCCCTCTTAGAAGAAGAGATTTTAGAGTATAAGAAAGCAATCCTAAGACAGATTATTTTGGGAGAAGTCTTCAGTAATACTTGTTGTAAAGGAGAAGTCCTTCTAATACTTGGTAAGGAGGAGTCCTAATAATACTTGTAAGGAGGGGTCCTTCAAATACTTGTGCCTGGAGAGGCAGGGGCAAAAGAATACTCAACAATACATGGAGAGGCAGTGGTCAAAGAATACTCAACTTCCTGAAGAGGTAGGGACAAAGAATAATTGTTTTGCCTGGAGAGGCAGTGTTCAAAGAATACTCAAGTTTCCTGAAGAGGCAGGGTCCAAACAATACTTGTATGGAGAAGTCCTTGATACTTGAGCTTAGTGAAATATTGCGATCGCAAGGACATGACGTAGCCTTATCGTTTTGGCGGTGAATCAGGATAAAATTGCTGGTGTGCATCTCTGCTTACATATTTCCGCTGCACCAAACGATACCAACGAAGATGAAGAATCTTTATATCGTTTGGAAAACCAAGTTTTTTTATGGGCACAATTCAATTCCCTCTTCTTGTTCTACTCTGATCAACTTCATTATGAAGTAGAAATTCATGCCATACTTCATGCTTTTTTATTTTGCGAGGGATTTTCTATCAAAAATATCATTATTGAGAGTGGTTCCTCTCTTATTATGGGTCAGTTGACAAGAAGAAAAATAGATCGTGAGAACTACGTAGACGTGTTAACAATATATATCTAATTTAGGAAAGGATTATTAAATGTATTAGGGTGGTGTATACTATTAGGGAGAAATACAAGATTGAGTGAATTACCTTGCTAAAATATGACCCCCAGTATTTGGGGTTTTCAAGAAATTTCCATGTGTAAATACCTTTTCTCACTTGAGAAAGATATTCTCAAGTTTTTGACTTGTTTTTCATAAAATTAGTGTTGTTGCTTCTTAAAAACACATTTATTTTGTAGGATTTTAAAACCTTTAACAGCGATAAAAATGATAGGGCTTAATTACAACTTTAGTCCCCGACGTTTATCAATACCACGATTTTGGTCCCCCACCTAATTTAATTACATGGATGGTCCCCGACGTTGTAGGTTGTGTGCAACGTTAGTCCTACCGTTTATTTCTTAATGGAGGAGGCTTACGTGAACGTCCAATTGGAGAGAGAAAGGAGGTATGAGGAGAGAGGGAAGCACGTGAGTATCACGTGACCCTTATTTGAACCCATTATACCCAAATCCCTTACCTCCCTAGAACGAAGAAGGTAACACGATTTAGATCCCTAGGGTTTCAGATTTGGGTATAATGGGTTCATATAAGGTTCACGTGAGTTCACGTGATACTCACGTGCTTCCCTCTCTTCTCATACCTCCTTTTTCTCTCCAACTAGATGTCCACGTAAGTCTCCTCCATTAAGAAATAAACGGTAGGACTAACGTTGCACACGACCTACAACGTCGGGGACCATTCATGTAATTAAATTAGGTGAGGGACCAAAATTGTGGCATTGATAAACGTCGGGGACCAAAGTTGCAATTAAGTCAAATGATAGATTGCAGCTAAACATGTATGTCATTAATATGGTACCAAGGTTGAGCTTTGCCTATCATTACTGTTTTAAATTTTACTATTATATTGGAATAGGTTTTTCTTTGAATATTGCTTGAGGTCTGAGATGTCTTAAGAAAAGAGAAAAGAACATACCGACAAATAATAAAGGAAAAAATTAAAGAAGCAAAATGAGAAAGAGAAGGAAATTAAGAAACTAAACAATTTAAAACTCAAGTAAGGAAAGGGAGGCAAGCAAACGGGTTTGAAGTTTAAGCAACTTTACACTTCATATGGGAGTTGTTGCTAGACGTCACATGGGGGAACGAAGATGAACTATTAAACCTTGTCCCCCTGACATGTCCAAATCATAGTTTCCATAAAGAATTCACAGGAAACCTAAGCATGTCCCCCTTCTTTCTTCCCACATTGATATTAATAAATTTTGATTCACACCGCAATCTCACTCATGTCAAGAGAGTCAGAAATATAACAAGTAGTGTGATATAAATAAATAAAAAGAGAAATTGATAAAAATTGGTGAAGAAGAAAATAAAATGTGAATAAATCAAAATTTTATTTTCATTTAAGTTAATTTGTGTACCACATAAATAAATGTAAACACATTCTGACCACCACAAATTGCAAGTATCATATATCATATGTATGCCTCTATTTCATAGTATACGAATTTTTTGTTTGGGGATTTCATTAATTTTGTCTAAGACAACCAAAGTACTTATTTCTATTTAAGTTCCTATCATGACCGTATAGGTTTTCCATTATTGTTCCACCAAGCAAACATGCTCATGTCCACGTTCAATTATTCATTTATTCATGGGGAAGTACATTGGATGGAAAATGATGGACATTGACTGTGCTTGCTTAAGGTTTGGCCCTTTTGCACTTTTAGACAAAATCCCTTGGAGCTTCCAATAGATCTAGTAAAAATTATGGCAAAACAGAGTAACTTGGTTAAGAGAACACGTCAAACAAGGCTGTGAGGTAAGTCTGTTGAAGCAATATAGTGGAAAAAAAGTGTATAAAAACAACTGAACAAAGCAAAGGTTCAAAAAGTATGTCTCGCTTGTAAGGGTTTGTTTTCAATCTCCCACAATACTTCAGATGTTAACTACACGGTGTTTCTTTAATAAAAAAAAAACCATTATATATTAAACTTAGTAGAAAATATCAAGTGGCAAGCTCCTTCACAGGAAAATAAAAAATATATTGATGAATTGAACTCTTCCCATCGTTGTCACCATAATCTATTATTGATTGCCCAATTATTGATCAACGACATATTAAAGTTAAACAAGTTATGAAAAGGTTGTGTTTATGTGTGTATTACGCATATGAATAAGATTTTTTATTCAGCTATTGTAGACAACCACTTTTTCAGTGGCGTACAATCGACACACAAGTTAGCGACGGTTTTTAATCGTCTTAATTTTTGTGGTAGTTAAAACTTATCGTTAATGTTTGTATTGATAATTAATTGTATGTCACTTAAGTGCATAGGTTTATATAACATTTTCATTACAAAGAGAGTGTTCCTTCTAACTTCTAAGATGTGTGAATCACTTGGTGATTCATGCTGAACCAGCTTTCTAGATCATTGGATATATTGGTATTCCTATGAAATTCTCAAATTCCCTGTATTATTAATGTTAAATTTCTCCATGGAGAATTGCCTAGCAGGCGCCAACCCTGCAAGTGAGGTTGATTAGGTTAGAGGGGAGTTTCTGAGGAAGAAGAGACAAAGACTACGTACTTACACAGGTGCTATGGGCCAAATCCCACATTTTCAGAAATCGAAAGTGCCTATTATTCATGTTAGTTATGTTTTTTCCAAATGATGAAATTACAGCACATAACGAGTCATTTTGTGCTTCATGGAAGAAGCATCCACATTGTATTGCATCACCTAACACTCTATTTGTTTCACATGATATTTAGATGGATGGAAAAGTAAAGGAGTGAATAGCCATGAAAAAGGAGATTAACATATCATATATATTTGTTTTGGTGAATCAGAAAATAGATGAAAAATTGAAAAAACACATGGAACCTACTGATGCCAGTTTCTTCGAGTCAGGGGTGTGAAAAAGGGAGGAGTTGTTTGTCAATATTCTATATTCAAAATATTATCAACACTCATTTAAAGTATTTTTAATACTCTCAATAACTGATTAAAATATATATGAGATTCATTAAAAGAATGGGTCTCATTTTTATAGTGGCAGTATACATAAATTTCAAGCAATTAATTTAAAAATGTTGAAAAGTGAGTCTTTGTTAGAACTCACCTTACACTTCTACCCTCACGTGAAAAGGAAGGAAATCTCAAGTTTCCACGTGAAATTGGCAAAGTTCCACGTGAAAAGCTTGAAAATCTCAGGATCTAATATTTAGTACATTTATTCAAGCAACCAATTATCACAAAAGCTTAAATTGTTGGGTTAGAGACACATGAATGATTTTATATTATTATTCTAACATGTCCCTCTTGTAAGAGTTCACTTTGGGCTTGAACGGTTTTATATTATTATTCTAATATATCTCCTCATGTAAGAGTCCACTTTAGACTTGAAGCGTAGATAATGCATAGGCTCACAAACTATGTGCTTAAAATTTCACCTTTTTATCAAATAATGGGGGCGGTAAGGATCGAACTCTAAACCACCTGGCCATAAACTCTAATATCATGTCAAGTAACAAATTATCCCAAAATTGTTAGATCTTATTATTAAATAAAGAACATTAATTAAAAATACAAAAGACCATCCAATTATTAATATGTAAAATCATTCATTTTTAAAAGAGTAAGTTAGAAAGTTATACTTTTAATTAAGTTTGTTAATATATATACTTCCAAGTGTGTATATATATATAATAAAAATGATTAATAAAGTATGGGTATGAGGCGAGTTGGGTACTATAGTCCCATGTCCGCACCGTATCCACTATTGTTGTGAGTAATTATCCAACTCGATACTCATTTAGCGGAATTTTACCCTACCCATTGTGAGTATTTTTAGCATGTACCCAATAGGTCCGAGACCCATTCTCATCCCTACTTAAATCATTTGTCGTGTCATTTTAGGTCAATAAAAATAAAAATATAGTTAAGTACTCTAAGGGTCGACATGTTTGGTGTGTCGTATAGTATAAGGTCTGATAGTATAAGACCTGATAGTGTAAGCCCTCATAAGTTTGTTATATTATCCAACGTTTGGTCATACACTGTATGATTTACCATAACGTTTAAATTAATGCAATCTCATATTTGGTGAAGTATCCAATAATGATAGATAATAAATGTGGTTATAGCAGTGGTGGCGGTGATAGTACATTATGTGGGTGTAGTGGCAGTGGAGAAGGTGGTGGTGATAGTGGAGGGTGGTGGTTGCGGGTATTGGTAGCAGTACTGGTGGTGAAGGGTGGTTGGTGGTGGTGATGATGGTGGAGGTGTGATAGCGGTCGTGGTGGTGGCGGTAGGATGTTGGTGGCGGTGACGGTGGTGATAGTGGTTGTAACGCCCCGATTTCTCGAGTGTCACACAGTAACCAAACGTCATAAATTTCATAAAGAATTTTCGTCGGTTCAATTGTTAATCCTGAATTAATGGCAATCGTTCGTTTTACGAAAACTCTTGAAAATTAACCTTTACAAATCTCGCGGAAGTAAACATCATCGCAAAACTTTTGAACTAAATAAACCATCTGAAATAAGTGTGAGACTTACGTCTAAACTAAAGAAAATTACATCAAAACTTTCGAATATTTCAAACTAAAGGAAATAAAATGTTCAATACCCCCAAACCCGAAAACTCTCAACCCAAACAGAAAATGCATATCCCTCACCCCAAAACCCTATTCTTCGTTCTCTTCCTCTTCTTCTTCTTTGTTCTCTTCCTCAGAAGTAAGGTCATCATCCGGTATCGATTCATCCGTGAACTTCTCCAGCACGTGGTTCCTCAGCCCTCGGTAGATCCCACCCGCTTCCGCGCGATACTGAAGTCTTGCCTCAATGGCAAAGGTTATGGCTCTCAGCTCGTCATCAGATGGATCCTCCCAGTTCCAAGGCTCTCCTTGCACAGGTGGAAGGTCTTCTTCTTCCGGCACAGTCTCCGGCATCTTTTCGGGTTCCTCTGAATGTTCCTTCTTCTCTACTGACATGTCTCCAGACGGATCCGACTCCGGCTCATATACTAAGTTGGAAGATTTTTCTGACTCCAAGTCCGATGGTGTTTGGAAGCGATATGACTCCAAGTCCGATGTTGCACCCTTCCAGTCAGCAGTTGAGATTCAATTTATTCTCCCTTTTTGTCGGCGCACCGAAGAGTAGCATTCCCGACGTAGATCCGGCGGACCTGGTGCGCGTCGGTCACCCAAGCCTCATCCTTGTGCTCGTCACGGAGTGTCAGTTCCCAAGAATGCACCGCACTCTTCGTCAAAGTCATCTGCCCCCCCCTCCAGAACAAACAAATAACAGATAATAGAGGGTCAGTTCCCATGCATAAGTCACATATAAACACAGTTCATAATAATCATACGATGAACTATCGGTTTCATATTCTCATATCTAAAGTTAACAACCCTAAAGTTCAGTTAGACTAACGTCCTCACCATCACACAACCACATCAACACCTTGGATCCAATCTCAATCATCTGCAAATGAACAACACAAGGGGACCACACAGTCGACCCAAGTCACGTGGAGACCACACAGTCAATCCTTATCCCATGACTAAATCATGGTTATCACGTGGGGACCACACAGTCAATCCACAAAACTCCCTCGCGTGCAAGTCACCGTTTGTCTCTAACGGCACCATCGTTCTCATGGTCCATAGCCTATACCCTAGCACTATAACCATATCATTCACTACTTGCAAGCGAAGTTTGCATCTCTAGGTTTAGTTACTAATATCATAACCTAGAGGTAAATTAATAAGTCATCATGCATAGCATAATCAACAAGAGGTTTAGGGTTTTGTCTCATTCCTCACAAAAGCAGAAAATTATCAAGCAAACTTTCATCATGTAAACAGAGTCAAACGCCTAACCCTAGAGAGCATTAGGGTTCGGCCAAAACATCATCAATTCATCAAGTAATCATGGCAACATGCTTCTTCACACATCAAGTACAAAATCCAGCAACTACCATCAACACATATATCCATAGACAAGAAGATTGAACACGCCTAAACCCTAGACAAGTTAGGGTTTCGGCCATACCCTAATTTAGGGCATCAAAAAGACTTGTTATCATGCCTCATCATACTTCTCATACAAAATCTAGCAAGCTTTACATCATGATCATCATCATATAATACATTCAAAACGCATGGTATAGACTATCAACACAGATTCAAGGATATTCATCAAGTTTGACATGATTTCGCCTAAGAATTTTCATAGATCATGGCGTCAAACCTTTAGAGAAAGTAAAAACAGAAACTTTGGTCCTAAGACATGTTCAAGAAAAGTTTCTACTCATCATACAAAGGTTTTACATGTTAGAGAGACAACCTATCATTAATCATACAAGGTTTTGCACTCATAGGACAAGATTCATGTAGCACATAGCCTAGACTCTACCCAAGACCGGAAAAGCCCTCACCTTTGTCTAGATTTTAGAAGAAAGGAAGATGGATGATGGTGGTGAGTCTCGAATCCTCCTCTTGTTCTTGAGCCTCACACAAATCCTTCCTCCCCCTTGCCTTCTTCACGCCCAAAACCTTTTCCTAGCCTCTTTCATGTGAAATCTTTCTTTTTGTGTATGTAGTTTGTGAATCTAGAAGTGCTTTGTGGTTTTCTATCTCCAACAATCCCTTGGCTTGAAAAGAAAAAAAAATAAAAACTCTCCTTCTCTCCCTATAAATGGCCGGCGGCCACACACAAACACAAACTAAGGTTTTTCAAAAAAATTCCTAATTAAACCCTCTTAAAAATACCATTTAAATCCTTAATCTTTTTAATTATTAAAATCTGAGTCCAAAAGGTTTTCAATCAGATATGAGAAGATCCTTGAGGGTTTTAAAAACTCAAATATTGATCCTTCATTAATTGAAAGTCAAGGAACCAAAATCCCTAAAATTCCTCACTCATAAAACCTAGCCAGAAAAGGAAAATACTTGCAAAAGACTTATTTTTCCTCCTCCTCATGCCTTGGCCGTCCACCACCTTCACCATGCTCATATTTTCTCAAAAAAATATTTAAAATAATAATTTCAATAAAAACCCAAAATAATTAATGCATTAAATACACAATTTCCCTCCTAAATGCATCAAAACTTCAAATTTAAATTCAAAAACTTTATCAATGATTTTGGCTCAAATATTTCGTGCACCACTCTCATAATAACTCAAAAATATTTTTCAGAATTAATTATTTAGTAAACCATAGGTTTAAAAATAATTAAATACATTTTATTTAAATAAAAACTTATTTTATTTAAATAAAACCTCCAAAAATAAAACAAAGTAATATTCCCTCATGGAATATTATTAAAACCATGCCCATCACCTCCCCATAAGGTGTGGCCCACGAAACTTTCCTCGCCGACTCGATTCGCCAACTCATCACCGTTGTCTGGCCGATTTTAACCTCAAAGTCGTCGGAAAATAACCCTAGCGATATTACAGTCAAAACGATCGCAATGAGGAGTACATCGTCATCTAGATATTCTTAAGGTCTAATAATGTCCCTAATAAAATAATTTATCTTTCTAAAGGCATAGTATCACATATAACACAAATAGTTCACAGAATATTATTCAATATTATCATTAAAATAATATGCCCTAAAACCGGGTCTTACAGTGGTGGTGGCAGCGATAGCGCAGTGATTGAGGTGGAGGTGGTGTCGGTGGCCTGGTGGTGATGGCGGAGGTAAGGGTGGTGGTTGTGATGTTAGTGGAGGAGGACATTAGTTGTGGTGGCAGTAGGGTGTTGGTGGTGATGATGGTGGTGGAGGAGGACGGTGGTTGGGTGGTGGTGTAGGTGGCGGTATGGTAGTGGTGGTGGTGGTGGCGAAGGTGGAAGGTGGTGGTGATGGTGGAGGATGGATAGTGGTGGTATTGACGGCATGGCAGTGGTGGTGTCGGTGGTGGAGGGTGGTGGTGCTAGAGGAGGACCGTGGTTGTGGTGGCTGCTGGTGGTAGTGCTGGAATGAGGTGGTTGTAGGTGGTGGTGTTGGTGGCAGCGACGGTGATGGATGGTGGCATTTACAGTAGTTGTGGTGGAGGGTGAATGGTAGAAGAAGTGGAGGGTGGTGGTGATGGCGGCTTATACATCAAATTTTATCAAGCATTATCTATCACCAACATGGTTGATTAAATAATACATCATTTTGGTGTATAAGGGTGAGCTGATAGATGAGTTTATATAATACAATGCTAGCTTCAAACAATGGATAAGTTCATAATGTATTGTATAAGCTTATACAATTATGTCTAATACGGTTAAACGAGTCCAAAGAAATAAATTAATCTCTTAAATACAAATTTGAAGTTGACGCGCTACATTTGAAATGGGGGAAATGCATGGGCCCCCGACTGCAACTCCTGCCAACCAGAGGGAAAAGTACGTATGCAGAGACAAGCTACAGAAAAAAAAAAAAAAAGTAGAAACAGAGAGAGAGAGAGAGAGAGAGAGAGAGAGAGAGAGAGAGCACTCTACCACTTTTATACGCTGCACGCATCCATCTTGAGAAAACACAACCAAACAAAGAGTGTTCCACACAGAGAAAACACAACCAAACAAACCAACAAGGATTTATCACATTCATTCATTCATGGCTTTCTCTCTTCACTACCACAACCATTTGGAGCCAAATACAAAAAATCCATAGAGGTGCTCTCTCATGTTTACATTCATTTCTCACACACACTATGACACTCAACAATTTGAATATCCCACCAAAGTTCACCCCTTTATTTTTTCTTAATGGTTCATTTAGCATCTAATTTAGCTTAATTTCTAAGCCTTGTTTGTTTGTTTCTGGGTTTCTAAAAAACCAAGTCCATTAGTCTAAAAAATCATTCTTATCAGTTTGGGTTTGTGTGGGGGGAACAAATCACAAAGGTGCTACTACCTTTTGAAAAACTAGAGTCTCTCTTTTTTTGTGTGGTTGGATTTGTGGGCACCCCTTATTATTGTTCTTCTTCTCTGTAACTTTTCTCAGATTAGATGAAGGCCATGCCCTTGTCCCCTTTTGAGGAATTTCAAGGGAAGAAGGGTGTGTTGTTGGATTTCACCTCATCCTCAGATTCATTCTCACTGCTTTTACATCATCATCATCATCAGAATCAGCCACAAAAGTGGACCTGCAGTGACAAAAAGGAGGATTTTTGCTATGTGGGCAGCACTGAGCCCAACTCTGTTCTTGACTCCAGAAGAAGCCCAACCTCTCCTACCTCCTTCTCCACAATGTCCTCCTCTCTTGGCAGCAGCAGCAGCAACAGCTCCGGCAACGGTGGTGGTGGTGGCTCAGCCAACACCACCGCCACAGCAGTGCCAACTGTCTCAGAGAATCTTCCTCATGAAGACTGGGATGGTCAAGATCAATCTCTTCTGAGACTAATCATGGGTGATGTTGAAGACCCATCTGCAGGATTGACCAAGCTCTTGCAAAGCACTGGTTGTGGGTCTCAAAATGTTGATTTCAGTGGAAATTTTGGTGTTGTGGATCAAGGGTTGAACATGGAAAGTGATATCAACTCTTCTATGCCAGAGAGTTACAATTACCCTGGTTTTGGATTCAATTCTGGGAACATGGATGCTCACAATGCTAAGGTTTCAGAATCCATGTTCTCTTCTTCAGGTAATATGAACAATCCTCTTTTGGTGTCATCATCTCCTGGTGGATTCAGTTCTCAGCAGCAGG
Organism: Lotus japonicus; assembly: GCF_012489685.1. Taxonomy (NCBI): domain Eukaryota; kingdom Viridiplantae; phylum Streptophyta; class Magnoliopsida; order Fabales; family Fabaceae; genus Lotus; species Lotus japonicus. The sequence goes on along the minus strand of NC_080043.1, from coordinate 30,321,643 downwards.
AGTTTGGGGTAGTGGGTGAGAAGCCTCAGGTTATCAACCCACAGTTTCTGTTAAACCAGAACCAAGTTCAATTCTCTGAGAATCCCTCTTTCTTTGTGCCATTGAGGTACCCTCAAGTGCAAGAGCAGCAAGTTTTCTCTCAGCACATGGTTGGGCACAATTATCAGGCTCCAAGGTTACCCCTTTTGGGTTCTGGACAAGAGATGTTTGTTAAAAGGCCTCAGACACAGGTTCCACTGTTTCCTCACCATATCCAACAACAGCAATCATTGGTTGTTGCTCCTTCTGGTAAACAGCAGAAGGTGAATCCTACCGGAGACGATGCAAATCACCAGCTCCAGCAGGCTATCTTTGATCAGCTATACAAGACTGCTGAACTGATAGAAGCTGGTAATCCGGTTCAAGCACAAGGGATATTGGCGCGGCTCAATCACCAGCTCTTCCCTACTGGTAAGCCTTTTCAGAGGGCTGCTTTCTATATGAAGGAGGCCTTGCAGTTAATGCTTCATTCAAACATTCATAATTTGATGGCTTTCTCACCTATTAGTTTCATATTTAAAATTGGTGCTTATAAATCGTTTTCTGAGATATCACCGGTTCTTCAGTTTGCCAATTTTACTTGCAATCAATCCCTCATCGAGGCTTTGGAAAGGTTTGATCGGATTCATATTATTGATTTCGATATCGGGTTCGGAGTGCAATGGTCCTCTTTTATGCAAGAGCTTGCCTTCAGAAGTAGTGGAGCACCTTCACTTAAAGTCACTGCTGTTGTTTCGCCCACAACTTGCAATGAGTTTGAGCTCAATTTCACCTGTGACAATTTGAATCAATATGCGAAAGACATTAACATGTCATTTGAGTTCAATGTTTTGAACATTGAATCATTGAACTCTCCTACTTGTCCCCTGCCTGTTCATTTCTTTGAAAATGAGGCTATTGGTGTCAATATGCCAATCTCAAGTTTCACTAATTACCCATCATTGTTTCCTTTAGCGGTTCAGTTTGTAAAACAGCTCAGGCCAAAAATTGTTGTCACTTTGGACCGAAACTGTGATCGTATCGATTTACCACTTCCCAACAACATAGGCCATGTTCTTCAATGTTATTCAGCTTTGCTTGAATCATTGGATGCTGTAAATGTGAACCAAGATGTTCTTCAAAAGATCGAGAGACATTTCGTCCAACCAGCTATAAAGAAAATCGTACTGGGCCACCATCATTCGCAGGAGAAATTAACTCCATGGAGGAACCTGTTTCTTCAATCTGGATTCTCTCCATTCACATTCAGCAACTTCACAGAAGCTCAAGCTGAGTGTTTGGTACAGAGGGCGCCTGTGCGGGGATTTCAAGTGGAAAGAAAACCCTCCTCTCTTGTTCTGTGCTGGCAGAGAAAAGAACTTATCTCGGTTTCGACTTGGAGATGCTGATCAGCAACTAGCTTGTATTTTAAAGGTGCTTGGTAACTTTGCAGTTTATGTAATTGTTTGTGTAATTTAGGCTTATTGAGGTGATCCATACCCAAATGTTTTCTTAACTAAATGGGTTGGAGTCTACGATTCTATAGTTTTAATAGTAGTATGTGACTTTGAATATGGGTGCTGATTAACTGATTATGCTCTTCCCCACTTAATCATCTAAGATGGGTAACTGTTTCTTTGTTATCTTGAACACCAAGCAAATTGCTTAGTAAGAAACGAACAATTTAGCTAAGTATGCTGTCTCTATCTTTATCTTCATGTTTTATTGTGTGTTTGAGTTCGCTTTCTTTCAGGTCAACCTCAACCCACCTTAAATTCTCCTATCATGGTTTGTACTGGAAAGCCAAATTTAACTTTCCAACACAATCAAACAGATGAACAAGTGCTGTTTGGTTTTATGCTTCTATTTATGATAAGTCGGAATTGATTCTATTGCTTAAAAGCTCCAAGGAGTTGTTTCTCAGAATAAGAATTAATTCTGTCATAAGTTGTGAGAAGATTAATTTTCAAACATGCATAGTTTGTTTGATTTCCGCTAAACTGAATAACTCACGCAGTAAAATCTTACTTCTCCGATCCATCCGTGTTGAATTTAGGGTGGCAAATTCTTACTTTTTCTGTTGACACTTTATGTTCGTGATTTTACATATACACATTGCATATACACATAATTAAATTGGCATGAGAATTTGATGGCACAAGCTTGTATGCCAAAGTCAGCTGCTAATACCGGTTGAATTAATGTGAAAGCACATTCAATTCAATCCATAAGAATAAGTTAAGTTCATTTTTTATCTTAAAGTGGGTGTTAGCACTAGTTAGCACCGATGTCAACGGGTATTCAAACAAGACCTCTAAACATGGATTTTTCGTATGCTCGAAATTTCCAAAGCAACAAAATTCCAAAAGCTAAAGAAAAAACTATTTCAGTAGAGTTAAAAGTCGGTTTATTTTCAATTAGGCCCGACAGAACTCTTTTACAAACGCGTTAGAGGGGTTGCAATTGATATAGATTCAATTGTGTGCTTGATTAGATCATTAAAGTAAAAATTGGGAAGGAAAATAATTGAATCATTTTGACTTCACAGGGAAAGACACCCCAAAAACTGCATCCCTGATTAATGAATTTGTATTTTAAGAAATGATTTGATAAAACAATCTCCTTTCTGTTTCAAATGTTGACAGATAAAAGCAGATGAACTTTTTTTATTCTGGCCTTGTCTGGATGCAGCTCCTCCTGCAATGGATTCATACTTTAATGAAGCTTAAGAAATCTGTTTATATCACTTACGTAGTTACGCTGACTCTTTGTTTTATATTTTTACGAAAGAATTAAAATATTAAATGAATAATCAGAAAACCGTTGGATTTGCTCTGGTCTGTGTTGCACATTAAATTGGGCATTACCTTAAGCTTTTTATATTTTTTTAAACAAACTCCTACAAAGATGTTTTGTTCTTCCACAAATTGAACAATGTGCCTCTAATCTTCGTGTAGTGGTTGTAGGCTGAACGTTTTGTTTGCAGTGTCAGTGTCAATGATGGAACATGATAAGGAACAACGGAAGTGTACTTTTGCAAACTATACTCTCATACTCAAGTTAACTAGATTAGAGAGAACCTCAAAATTTATGAAAATTAATAAGTTAGTTAAATGTGTAATGCTTTTGAATAAATGAACAATCAAACCTAGCTACATTTATAGACACAATGACTTATTCATTAAGGTAATTGTTAATGACATCTCTCTCTCATCTAATTCCACCCTTTTTTTACACGCACTTGAAAGTGCTAGTTCACGCACTTAAGAGGGGAGGTAGAATTAGATGAGAGAGTGTTAATAACAACTACTTTTCATTAATTGTGCTAACTCTATCTGCTCAGCCACTTGTGATGACTATTTACCCTATAACCGTGCCATCCATGAGAAATAGGTATGTAGGACATCCTCAACAACTTGGGAAGAAAGAAGATGCCTTGCCTCGCCAGCTTTCCAAAGCCAAGTATATTGGTTCATCATCTGCGCAAGGAATCAACGTCCTGAATGAAAACATAAGACCAAATATAAAATGCAAAAGGAGGGCTTGAGAGACACCGTGATACTTCAAAGATAACAAAACAACAACAGATATATCAAACCAAGCTCGCTTGGCTATAGATTGATTAAAAAGAGAAATAATATACACACAATTTATTTAGGGTGGACCATTAGTATTTTAGTTTACCATGGACTAAGAACCGTTAAATTGAAGAATTTAAGAATATTGTTTAAGTGGTTGGTAAGAATTGAATTATTGTTAAAAGGTATAAATGTAATATCACCATAACAGCTCTCTTCTGAAACTCTGATCAAGAAAGGCGTTAGCTGATGACAACTGTGGTGGTGCCATCATCGGTGGACGACATTGGTCACCGAGCGTGCTGCCACTCACCCCTCGGTACTCCCTCGACCCTGCAACATCAACCTTCAAAGCTAGTGCCATCTCTCAACCTAAAAGTTCAACTTGCAACTCCAAGCCTCATAAAGACGAGATCAAGATAAAACGAAGAGGAAGAGATCGTAAGAGATTCATAGACGATGGAGGGAAGCAGTGCCCCTTTCTCAACCTATATCGGAGCCTTTCCCACCACCACCTCATCCTAACCAGATCGGAGGGGTGCAATGCCCTCTTCTCAACACAGATTGATGCAGGGCTTTGCTTGTAGGGGTGCAAGTGTGAGGTTCATATTAGAGAAAAAGTTTAAGCTTGGTGACCATTTCGGGATGGAGTTGGCTCGACGATAGAAAAAGAGTGGTGGTGCGATATTTTTGTCCGAGTTAGTTAGTTAAAGATTTTAGGGCCAATGGTTAAATTATTCCATAATTTTGAAAGTGAGTTTGATTTTAATCACTCAACTGAAAAATGACATTTAGTGGCAGTCATTTTTATAATTACTGGTTATTTTTTACTGTCACTAAATATCATTTTTCTACTTAAGGATTAAAATCAATCTGACTTACAAAATCAGTGACTAATTTCACAATTATCTAAAGTTTTTAATCTACATTTTATTTATATTAAAAAAATAACTTTTTATGAATTTTTGATCTGTTTTATTACTAAATGAATAATATATAACAATTTAATTTGAAAATAAGTAACATTATAATTTTTTAAAGAGTTTTTAATGAAGTAAAATGTAGAGTTGAATTATTATTCACTACAGAAAAAAGATTTAGAAAGTTATCCAATTAAAATAATCAAATTTTTATGTCATAAATTTTAATTACATATTTAAAATAAAAAAAGTTGATATTTAATTGAATCCATATATAAATTGATTTCGTAAATATAACAAAAAGTGTGAAAAATATTACTCATTATCTCAGCCACACGTTTTCATTCTCCAACAGAAAATCAGGTCCGTCAAAATCTGCCTCGATTTATTCGAACCTCTAAAAAGCTTTCATTATGTCGTGTCGTCAGATTCAGTTTCATAAACAGGCCAACTGCTGACCCAATAAAAGAGACACCTATTCTGCACATTGCTCATTAAATTACCATATTGTTACCATTTTCACCTTGCTTTACTCGAGGGAACAATGAAAGAAGAGGGTAAAATTGGAATCAAAGTAATTATGAAAAGCCAGTGAGCCCCAGTTCACCTTTTCTCTGTCTCGTTGGTCTCTTTTAAAATAAAATTAAGATATAAAAAGCAAAATAGCTCTCAAGTCTCAAAGCTATAGCACACCTCCCATTTTGAGAGCGTGGAATCACTTGCATTGCTTTCAATTTTCAAGGAACACTCACATTTAGGGTGTGTTTGGTTGTAGAAGAGAAAATGTGAAGAGAGAATATGAGAAGAGAGAAAGTTGCTTAGGTCCTATGCTAGGATCAAGATTCGCGGCAATCGCTTCAAGTTTGCGGTGGACATCAACAAATGTCACCGGATGATAGTTGAGTTGCCTAGTGAACGAGAGCATCATTGCACTAGAATTATAACTTTGAGAATTATAATTTCAATGACCACATGTTATTAATTAGTAATTGAATCACCTAATGTGGGTATTGTCATACCCAAAAAATGTGAGTATCACATAATTGACCAAATAAAAATTGTGATAATTAACTTTTTATAATGAAAAATATATTTGTGTTGGCGGTTTTTTTTTTTGATAAATGTATAAAAAATATTATTGTCAGTGAGCGGAGAAAAAAAATCAGTGGAGGTCCACATATTTTGATTCTTTCTCTCTCAGTTTTCTAGCCTTTAAAATTGAAGAAAAAAACTTTGGGAGTTGTGTTTTCTATAATTTATTTTATTTTCTTCGTATTTTCACTCATTTCAAACACACATTTGTTGTCCGTTTGTTTTTCTATTTGGCCCTCCAAATAGCGACGAAGATTACCTAACCTTTCAAAAATCGCTCTCGCGCGCCAATTCCTCTCTTGGTACTATTTGGGTTCATGTGGTCTTGGTCAAGGGTGGAATGCATCAAACTGGTACTATTTCTGCTCACCCTCAACCTAGAAATCGTTGATGCATCACTACCAGCAAAAATTCATTCACTATCCTTCTCAAGCAGATTTTACTGGTACGATTTCTGCTGGTATAACACACTGTGCGTAGGGAAGGTGTAACCACTTATCGTGCTGATCAACACATTATTTATGCACATTATTTGTGACATGATAAGCTTGATTACATTGATTTTATGCATTATTCTGATGACTTAGCTAAGTTTTGACTTCTTACACTTACTTGGATTTTTTAATGGAAAAGCACTTAACTCTTTATTTTTAGCTTCTATGACCTTTTGCACTAGAACCGGTTCAATCTAGAGCTCCAGGGATCGGAATGAGATGCATAATATGTAGTTGGAAACATAGAAGAAATATCGATTGATGAATCAATCTCTAAGGTGGTCAAAATGTAGTTGGAAGCTTGTTACCACTAGAACTGGCGAACATGAACAGTCTGGATCGAAATGATCATATCTTGAGCTACAAAACTTCGAGTTGAGCTATGCTTGAATCCACATGAAGCTAACTTGAAGAGCTGAAACTTTTATGAAGAACTACTGTGAAGATTCGACTGTTAAGTGGGTCCCGAAAGGGTAAAGCTGTCTGATTGACAAATTGTGCCAACTAAATATTGGGCTGCTCATTCCTACTGGGTTTGGACATGTGAAGTACTGAAGATGGGGAGAAGAGGCCTGCATTTGCTGCTAGTTTTCCTTATAAATACCATTGTATTTATCAAACTCTAATAAAAATGATCTTACTCTTATTTCAAGTATACAATTCAGTACCATTTGACCCATTTTTTTCTTCTCTTCTCGTTAAATGTACACGTTGAACAAAACACAATTTATGAAAAGCTCTTTATAAAATAAATAACTTATTCTTATTTTTATTGAAGAAAATATAATAATTAAGGATTTTTTTAAAAAAAAAGGTATTGAGAACTTTTTTAGAAAAAGTAACTTGTTTTCTTATGGAGGCTACAATGTCGTGCTCTCATCTACACAGTGTCTCTACCATCACCTGCACTAACGCCACCAGCTTCACCGCTGCCATCACTCTCATTGTCGCCACTGCCACCTTCACCCTCCACCACCAACAACATCGTTGCTACCACCGTCATGACCATCGTCGCTACCAGGTTACACCAATCTCCACCACCACATGTTCCATCACCATCATCTCCATCGTTGTTGTCATCGTCGCCACCGCCATCCCCATCATCGCCCTTCACAATTGCCATAATCGTCAGCTCCTCCACCATCACTAGCACCACCTCCTCCATCATCATCACCCCCTTCCCCCTACAACTACCACCCTCCACCACCACCACCACCCTCTACCATTGTCATCATCCTCATTGTTGCCTCATTGCCACCTCCACCAACACATCTACCATATCACTGTCACCGCCGCCCTCCACTGCCACCACCATTGCTGTCACTGCCACAAATACTATCGCCACATGATAACACCCACCTCTACTACCACACCATCAGCTCCATCTCACCACCGACAACTCCATTATCGCCACCACCACTGTCGTTGGCACCACCATCATCGTTGTTGCCACCGCCTTTACCACCACCTATCCACCACCCTCTCCACTAGGTAACCACTGCCACCACCGCAAATTATTAGGCAATATCCTCATTAAATTAATGAAATCTAATTAATTTAATTTATATCTAAAATTTGATTAAATATATTATAATCACATGTCAGAATGAATTTTGAGATTTAGTCTAAGTTTTTCGTCCCAATTTCTATAACCAAATTTCATACACATATTGAGCCCCAAATTGGGAGGGATATGTGTGGAAAGTTTGGTAAATGGCATGACTAGAGTGCGAAAATTATGTCCTCAAACAGTGTGCCTTTTTAGGGGCACCTTTTGGCAACATTGGAAGAAGAAAGGGAAACAACATAAACAAGAGAAAGCAAACGAGGGCTTCTATATTTATTATTTTCCCAAACAAAACTCAGTGGCCTCATTGACAGAGTGACCTGCCATTGTTGCCATTGTTACCTTTAGTCACCTCACTTATTTGAAAGCAGATTCTCAGGGCAAGAGAAAAACGTCCAAGGCATCTTCTAGATATGGAAATTAAGCCACATAAGGTAAGTGTCACTATTTTATTTTTGGTTTTGCAAGTTCTGCAAAATTGCCCTACCTTGAAAAGTATAATGATAAACACCTTTCTATTAAGGAATTCAAATAAGAACCTTTTGTCTGGAAGAAGCCACCTCCTAGGAGTGTGGGATTTAGTTATATTATTATCATCAAAGATATGCTATAAAGACTTGGACATTTGGCAGCTTTTCTAGCATTTTGTCAGCCATCGATATTTAAATTGATTTGAAAAAAATTATAGAGGTGGCACAAAATAAAGTTTTTCATCCTATTAATGATAAGTTTAGTTTCCATCGCTAAAATCATTATATGTTAAAATTATAAAATAGAAGTTACTACTTTTTATAACTTTTAATGCATGTTTGTGAAAATTATTCTACAATTCAAAATCAGTTCCGAGGAAATGTTAGCTAGAATTACTTCTACGAAATGAGAACTTTACCCAAACTTGTATTAGTTTCTATCCACAATTTGTTGAATCAAAATTACACAATTTGTTAGAATTAATTAATCACTAATAATAGGCACAATCACGTATACACTACCTTCACATATATTCCAAATGTAACAAAAAGAAAAAAAAAATAACCTATCAAAATTGTGTACTTCAAGAATATATCAATTGTTTCAAAAAAAATATATCAATTGTGATAAACTCATAAAAGGGTTAAACGAAACCTTTAAGGTTAAAAATAAAATGCTTTCGAATTACTTAAAAAGGGACCTTCTTTAATTAATTTAAAAACTATCCTTATATGTGTGAGTGATTTGCAGCGATGGCTTTAGCCGCCACAAAATCTGTCTCAAATTATCAGCAGTTTCATTAAACCCACTGCAAATTGCCTGCGGTAAAATGCTATTTTTTCTTGTAGTGGTTAAATATAAAACTTCACTAGCATTGCATCAATAACATGTTAATGTTTGCATGTAAAAGAAAAACACTAATGCAATATATTGTTCTTTAATTTGTTTAGTTTCATTATTGACAAATTCTGTGGTACCCATAATTTTTTTTGGGTGTGATACCCACATTATGTTATTTAATAGATTATTACTATGTTGTTCAACATAAATTTTACATTTTTAAATTTTATTTTACTTTTCAATTAACTTCATTCCATAAAATTTATTTTTTAATAAAAAATAGACGAGTAGTGAAGATGAACGATGGTGGTGGCGATGCGCGTCAAATGACCATATTTGACGGAATAACAAAGGTTGAAAAACACAACAAATAAATTTTACGTCTCTTACAATGAAATACTACATTACTATAATATAATAAATCAAACTTTTAACGGATATATAAATTTTTACTATTAATTAAAACTCATTTTGGGTACCACTCCTTGAATTGACTCAAGGTACCACAACAAACATCTTCTTTATTTATTCAATAAAAAACACATGTCAAGAAACTATGCAAATACAACTCATGACTAAATTCCTAAAACCTCCATGCGAGCATCCAAGGCAAATAGCATATGGAAAAAATAAAGAAAAGGGCCATAAGGTTGTGTGAGGTGGAAAATGGTGGGGTAAGAGATGAGATACATTTTATTTGATTTTTGTGGGATAAAAAGAGGGTGACCCCTAATGTGCACCACTTTTAAAATGGTGTAATTTTACATAACTTTTTTTAATCTGCTATAAGTCTATAACAGGTCAACATATTTTTTTTAAAGAAATTTAATATATGATAAATTTTTAATGATATTTTTTCTTAAAAAAAAATAATGTGTTGACCTGCTATATCAGGTCAAAATAGGTGGTGTAAAATTACACCACTCTAAAAATGATGTATATTAAGAAGAACCTAAAAAGAGATCGATGAAGTATATACAACATGGTTGTGCGTGTGTTAAAAGTTTCGTTTTTGTGACAATCTTTTATGTACCTCTCCATCTTTGTCTTTATAGATACTTACCCACCATATCTTCTCCATTTTTTTTAAAAATTTCCCTACAATATTTGTTTCTCTTTTGTATTTTTTTATTGCAATAATAATGCGTATGTCCATATCAGGCGGCTATGAGATTAAGTTTTGAAACATTATGACCACATTAAATGAGTATTTATCTATACACACCGTCAAAAAATTAAATCATTAATTAAATATTTAAAAAATTAAGGTTTAATTGTACTTTTGGTCCCCCAACTATGGTATTCCTGTGAAAATCGTCCCCAAACTTCAAAATTAGCAAAAGACGACCCTAAAGTTTACACCCGGTTGCAAAATTGGTTTTCCGTCCAACTTCCGTCCAAAACCTAACAGATTGCTGATGTGGTATTATTTAATAATATTTTAATTGAAAAATATTAATAATTTAATTAAGAAGTAGAATTTTTATTTTTGGGACTAGTGACGGAGATAATCCGTCACAATTCACAATTCAGTCACTAAATTTTTTCATCTTCCTCAACATTACAGTGAGCATTTTCTTCAACCTCTTTCCCTAACATCATCAAAATACCATCATCATTGAAACCTTTCCCAAAATCATCATAAAAATACCCATCATCATCACCGCATATATACAAGATGAAATTGCCTGACCAATTAAAAGGAAATTAATAAGTGTTTGTCATAAAAATAAAATCTAAGTTATTTTTCCTGAATTCTATCATCAACCCAAAACCCAGAATGAAGAGCCCAGAATCATCACCCCAAACAAATCATCCAAAACTTTATCCCTGCTGCAACTCCCAAAACCCACTAGGGACGAGTTACGACCACAACGTGGTACCAAGGAGCGGTGGCGGCGGTAGAACCAGATTTGGCTGTTCCATCTTCGATTTTAGGAGAAACAGAACCCATCTTGGTTCTGCTATGGTGCACAAACACGGAGAGATGAGAATCAATGGTACAACAAGAAGCCAACCATCACCTCTCGTGAGATACAGACCGATGTGCGTTTGGTTCTCCCTATGCGGATGAGGCCGCGCGTGCGCTGAACGACGCGGTGGCAGTTGCACGTCTCCGGTGCCACGCCGTGTCGGCCCTCCTTCCTAGGGGTGTACAAGGGACGGGTTGGGACGGGTTTTGGTTAACCCTAACCCGGCCCTAATTGTTGATCGGGCCAATTCATAGACCCTAACCCGTCCCTAGACCCGAAGCAACCCGACATTATGCGGGTCCAATTTAGGACGGGTCTATGTAGGACGGGACCGGGTTGCCTCGAGGGACAATAAGTTTAAGACTATCTGATACTAATTGTAAAATTTAAAGATAATAACATACTAAAAGAGTTATAAGTTGGAACTATTTTTTAGAAGAAATAACTTGAAATGATCCAATTCTTTCATAATCTATTGCACTTGAGATGTTTACATTTTGTTTGATCATTTCTTCACTTGTCTCACATATGCATAATACACACACATGATTTTCTCTTGTTAGAGAATGAAAGTGTCCATAGTTTGACCAACGTTTATTTAATTCATAAGGTAGATGTTAAACATTTTAATCTCATCTACATGGTAAGATAAATTTGAGCACCATGTATCACATTTTAATCATTATAAGAAATTAAAATTTTATAAAATATATATGTGGGATGGGCCGGGTGACCCGAGCGTCAACCCGAACCCGACCCTACCCGAAGTCGGGTAACTCGAAGATCAACCCGAACCCGGTCTCTTTTAATGATCGGGTCGGGTTCAACCCGGCCCTAAAGGCTTGGGCCGGGACGGGTTGGAAGGTAGGGCAGGGTCTTGTACACCCCTACTCCTTCCCATGCCATCCTCCAACCTCCGCGACGCCTGCGGCCCACCACGCAGCGGGAAGTTCTCTTCGCCGTCGCAGCTCCAACTGCGTGTGCTGGAGTTGTCTGTTGTCGAGAAGCTCGCCGACGGCGGATGAGCCTCCGGTGTCAAACTCCCTCTTGGCCGCTATCAAACGCTCCCAGGGCTGTGACGAAATTCACATCGAACCCAGTCAGCCCATCCATAGATCTGCACAGCCAACCACCAAGCTCCTCCCTTTCCCCATGGCCACAAGCTTCACCATCTCATCGCCGTCATTTTGGTTCGCCACGCAGATCTGGTTCAGGGAGGTGGCGGAGGGTGAAACCCAGAGCAGAACCAAGATGGAGAAGATGGGTTCTGTTTCTAATCATTAATTTAGGGTGTAACACATATAATTAATTTAGGGATGGGTTCTGGTGCAGGGAAAGGGCGAGATGGGTTATGTTTCTTAATTTAGGGATGAAGAAGATGAATGATGAGATCTGAAATTCTGGAATTTGGGTTCTGAAAGAAGAAGTTGAAGATGAATAGGGTTAAGATGAAAGAAGAAGATTTAATTAACTAATTCACTAATCATTAATTACTAAATAGGTATTTTTGAATTTCTTAAAAATACTTTTGATTTTTTTTTAAAAGACCTGGCTGTTATTTAATTAAAAAATTATTTTTTTCAGTTAAAATTAATTTAGAAATGCCATGTCATCATTTTCAGTTAGATTTTGGACGGAAGTTTGACGGAAAACTAATTTTGCAACCGGGTGTAAACTTCAGGGTCGTTTTTTTGCTATTTTTGAAGTTTAGGGACCATTTTCACAGGAAGGCCATAGTTGGGAGACCAAAAATGTAATTAACCCAAAAATTAACTATTTATCAATTGTGTTAGACCTAACTAGTTGATTTCTATTTTGTTTTGTTAGTCAGCTTAGAAACAACGCATTCTTCGCAACCCACACATTTTATTTTATCCCGAAACACAAAAAAGTAACTTTCGTTCACATAATTGTCAAATGTCACATTTGGTAGACCCTCCAATAACATAAAACGTTTTATAATTGGTCTCTCCCTCTTGTCAAGACGTCATGCAGAAGACTCTCCCTAAAGATACATACACAAATTGGGTGGAGCTTTGGATCCACATTGCTAGCCTCCAATTTAGGAAACGCTTCTTCTTATCCAATCTTCTTCTATTATCATCGCATCCTTCTTTTCTTTCCCGATCCCCACCCTTTTCCTGTGTAATGTAAAATCAAATCAAGGTCAACCCACAATCAATTTCCATTGTCTTTTTCATTCATTATTTCTCCCAGTGCATTTCCCCCTCATTCATCAAAAGTGGGTTTCCTAGTACGATTTGATGAAGTATTGTCCACCTCCGTTCTGATTTCTCGAAGCAAGTAAATATTTCATGGGTAATGATATATACGCACCTCATCTTTTAAACACTTCATTTCCACCTATTTTTCATTTCCACCTATTTTTGTTTCTACCTCTCTCATCTTATCATCCATCAAATCTCATACTTTCTCTCTCTTACTTTTTCTTTTCTTCCTATCTCTCTCTCCTCCTCCACCTCCTTCCACCTCAAAATGAGGTGAGAAGAAAACATTTTCCAATATTTCATCCGTTCTAAAAAAATTGTTGTTTTAGACACTCTTTAAATATTTTAAAATGTTTGTTATTTTAGAAATCAATACTACATTTTTTTTCTAATTTTTTCCTCTTATACCCTCATTTAATGAATTTTATATCACTTATCACCTTTTATACTACCTATGTTCCTTATTAATTGTTGACTTTAACGAAAAACAAATTGTTCATATTTACCAGTCCACTTAGAGTTTCAAGAGAGAATTAAATGACGTTTTTCCAATAAATGCCCCTGCAGGTACTACAAGATAAAATACTTTTTGCAGTGACATTTATCGTTGGAAAAATTAGGAAGTCGTTGGTAAATATACTTTTCCCAACGACAAAAAAGTCGCGACAAAAAAGTCGCTGCAAATAGTCCCGTTGCGAAAAGTTTTGCAACAACATTTGATGTCGCTGCTATTGTTGATGTTTTCGCAACGAATGTTATTGTTGCCATTTTAAAAGTTTTATTGTTGTCATAAGTAGTTTGTAGTAGCCACTCATTGTTGCTACTAGGGGTGTACAAGACCCGGCCCTACCCGCCAACCCGTCTCGGCCCAAGCCTTTAGGGCTGGGTTGAACCCGGCCCGATCATTAAAAGAGACCAGGTTCGGGTTGATCTTTGAGTTACCCGACTTCGGGTAGGGTCGGGTTCGGGTTGACACTCGGGTCACCCGGCCCGTCCCACATATATATTTTATAAAATTTTAATTTGTTATAATGATTAAAATGTGATACATGGTGCTCAAATTTATCTTACCATGTAGATGAGATTAAAATATCTAACATCTACCTTATGAATTAAATAAACGTTTGTCAAACTATGCACACTTTCATGTTCTAACAAGAGAAAATCATGTGTGTGTATTATGCATATGTGAGACAGGTGAAGAAATGATCAAACAAAATGTAAACCTCAAGTGCAATAGATTATGAAAGAATTGGATCCTTTCAGGTTATTTCTTCCAAAAAATAGTTTTAACTTATAACTCTTTTAGTATGTTATTATCTTTAAATTTTACAATTAGTATCAAATAGTCTTAAACTTATTGTCTCTCGGGCCAACCCGGTCCGTCCTATATAGACTCGTCCTAAATTGGACCCGCATAATGTCGGGTTGCTTCGGGTCTAGGGACGGGTTTGGGTCTATGAATTGACCCGATCAATATTTAGGGACGAGTTAGGGTTAACCAAAACCCGTCCCTTGTACACCCCTAGTTGCTACCATACCTTACATGTGCTAACAGCAAAAGTCGTTGCGATGAGATATTTTTCTCAACAAATCAAGTTGTTACCACTAGTGTTCTTTTCTCAACGAATAAAGTTTTTGTGATGAGGTATTTTCTCTCAATAATTAAAGTTGCTTTATTAAGTTATTTTTTGAATACCAAAATTGTTGCAATAAGGTATAATACAATTTTTATGTCCATTTTCTCAGGATTCTAATTTATTCTTTTGGCTTAATTCCACTTTTGGTCCCTGATGTTTAGACTATGTGCGAAGTTTGTCCCCTTATTTTTTTTGAGCGGTCAAGGTCCCTAACGTTTATGTTGTGAGCGATAATAGTCCTTCCGTTCATCTCCGTTAGTTGACTAACAGAAATGCTGACGTGACACTCATTTAATTAATAAAAAATTCATTTTTCTAATAAAAAAGATTAAAACATAATAATAAATAATTTTGTTTTGTAAAATTGAAACTTGAACTCCAACTTTTACATAGAATAGAATCCTCTAAGAATCCTCCTTTAGACATGAACACAGAGCCATCACCTCCATCCTTAAGCCAGAAAATCTCAACCGCACCAAAACCATAAGCATGAGACAAACAAAGCCCCAATTCCCTCAACCAAATCCCCAAAGATGAAGGAGGAACATCTCTAAACTCCAATACCAGAATGAATCCCTGCTCGAGCCACTTCCTTACCACTGTTGTTCCACATCGCTTCGCCGTGACCACCGAGCTTCAACCGCGCCGCCACGGCAGGGGTGTCGCGCCTCCGCCAGAGCTGTCACGGTGGCTGTGGGTCTTCTCACTGTCGACCTCCCTTCCTCCATTGCGGTCTGCTTCCTTCGCGATCTTCTCTGCCTCTGCCGCGAGTTCTGGATCCATCCCTCTGTCACCTCTGCTTCATCTCCATTTTTCTGATTTGGGTCTGGATTTGTTTAGATTGGCTTCATCTTTTGGGTTTCCAATTTAAGTATTTTTTATTTGATTAAAAATTGTATTTATGATTAATTAAATGAGTGTCACGTCAGCATTTCTGTTAGTCAACTAACGGAGATGGACGGAAGGACTATTATAACTCACAACATAAACGTTAGGGACCTTGACCGCTCAAAAAAAAAAAGGGGACGAACTTCGCACATAGGCCAAATATCAAGGACCAAAAGTGGAATTAAGTCTTATTCTTTCTCCATGTTATCTTTCTATTCTTTAAATTTGTTTTTCCTTCTATAGTTGTATTTGACCATCTTCAATGTATGTAGTCATTTCTTCCCCATCTGAACTCTTTTTGAAGTTGAGTTTGGATCTTTTTCCACTTCATTTTTTTTTATACATTTTCCACTTGTTTATATGCTCAACAACTTTTCTTGGTCACCGATAAATAACAATAACAAAGTGCTAAGAGGGAGAATCAAGGACCTAGCAGATGGAAGAATTAAAGAAAGACACACCGTGAGTACAACACTTAAACATGGGGATTTACATTAATATCAATTAAGGTATATAATTAAAGACTAAGTAAGAGGAAAGAAGCAATGAATTTTTACCTCTTGTAGAACAAATTAAACCCTAATAAAATCTTCTCTGAGAAAATAGTTGAGATGAATGAGTATAATATTAGAACTGGGTTCTAATCTTTTGGTGGAAAGATAGAATCCTTAAGCTTTGCCCGTAAGCAACTATAGATTGAGAAGCTATGGAGTAAAAAAACCATTTAAGATGCCACCACAGTTTCTTGTGTGAATGAAGTATGGAAGGGTCAGTGTTGGAGGAAGGTTTTTAGCCTGAGCACTATGTTTATAGGAAAGACGCAAAACCTTTTAGCGGCAAAAGTAGAGCCAAAACTTTTCACTTATAATTTTTAAATATTTTATGAATTTCATTAATATTTTTTTTGAAAAGAATTTCATTAATATTGAAATCACTTAATTGTAAATTAATATGTGTTGTGAATAAAGAGTAAGCAAGTAACTAAAGAGAGGAGAAGAGAGGTATGAGAGAGAGAGAGAGAGAGAGAAAGAGTCTGATGGGGATGCTCTACTAGGTGCAGTCTCCCTTGTATTTATAATATTAGGTTAGGAGTGTTGAACAAGTATACATATGAGCCTAGCCCATGGACTCCTAACTCCTAATCCTGATGGGCATCCAAATATTCATAACACTCCCCCTTGGATGACCATCCCTTAAGAATGTGCCTCGTTAAAACCTTACTAGGAAAAACCCAGTGGGATAAAAACCTAGTGAAGAAAAAAAAGTACATCATTCTATAGTTCGACTTTGTACATTGCATCATTAGAAACCCTACTAGGAAAATCCAATGGGAAAAAAACATGGTTAAGGAAAAAAGAGTACAATTCATTTTAGTTGAGATCTTTGAGCCGACGAACTCTCATATTTCGCACAAGCTTTTCAAATGTTGTAGTTGGAAGAACTTTCGTAAATAAGTCTGCCAAATTATCACTTGAACGAATTTGCTGGATGTCAATGTCACCATTCTTTTGTAGATCATGAGTGAAAAAGAGTTTCAGTGATATGTGCTTTGTTATATCTCCCTTGATGTATCCTTCTTTTGATTGAGCAGTGCGTGTAGTATTATCTTCATATATAGTTGTTGGCGGCATCTTTCCAGAGGATATACCACAAGTATCAAGTACGCATTGAATCACGGATCTCAGCCAAACGTATTCTCGTCTTGCCTCATGTAATGCTAATATTCCTGTTTGAGATCTCTCATTATATTGAAGAATCTTCAGGCTCTTCGATGGTTACTCATATGAATTCATATACTTTCGCATCATAAGACTCGGAAGGGTCTAACCGGCCATGCCAATCACATTCAATTTGTTCCATAAATAGAACTTCCTCATTCAAAATAATACTTCAATGTTTGAAGTAAAATTTTTGTGATTTTAAATCCTTCAAGGATTTTGATATTTTCGACCCATAATTTATCATTACATCAATTAAATGTAAATAAAGTATTCAAAGACTTTCAAATTAATAAGGAATATGTACACATGACAATTGGGTCACAAGATGAACATTGCATCGAATACTTTCCTTTAACTCATATTTATCGCATGAAAAAATTTAGTAGGTTTGACATCTTCACATGTCTAAAATACTACTGATTTAACAACAGTGTTTATACTGCTTCTTATATTTCTATACTTTGATACCAATTTAGGGGGGAGATAAGGGGAGCATAAAGCATTAGATCATGCGCCAATGTGAGACTCTAACTCACACTTCAATTCTCAACATTCTCCCCCTAAGTGTGAGTCACTCTCATATTAGTATGCTCCCCCTTAGCGGAAGCTATAAAAAATTGCACTGCAATTTGTGTCATCACTGTGTCAATATGGCACGTCGCCTGACCACCACCTTGTGTCAGGAAGACTTTCGATACAAGTAGTCATTACCATAGTGACACCAACCATTGACTCTAATACTACTTCTAGGATTGCAACCGCATCTGGGTTGTTTCTTGCAAAAATATAATATTATTGATCTATGGATCTGTTCAAGAGTGTCAATGATCCATTTTAAAATATTTCTTTGAAATTTCATAGGCTTCTTCTAGAGAGCCACCACAAAAGTTTCATTTCATGAAGCAATACCACCTTGTGAAGTCTTTAAATCTTGGTATTTATAGGTCCAAGTCTTCTATGAGTACAGATTTAGCCGTTGGATGATCTTCACAAAAATATGACTGTTGCACCGAGTTGTAATGAAGGGGTACAACTTCGAGGCAAACCTATTGCTTTGAATTGTGCAATAAGCTTAAGCATAGGTCGGAGCTATTACCCGTTGATGTGACCAAACAACTCATTGATGGATGGAGCGTTGTGCTTCAGCCTTGGTCATTGTGCAGCTGCAGATGTCGAGACTTCTTTGACTGGCTTCCTTGTGGAGCTTCTTCGATCGGACGATGAGGTGTGTTCCACTTGAAGAGGTAGCCTGGTAGTGAGGACCGCCGTCTCTTCATCTTTCAACAAATATCCTTCTTTTGCCTTTTTGATGCAGACGATGGTTGTAGGCAAAAGTGACTTGAGACGTCTTCCTTGGGAAATGGATTAGCTACAGATGTGTCAGTAGACGACAAACTTCATCCTATTTCGACGGAGAGAGAGAAGGAGGAAAATCTTTGATTTTGAAAGTTATAATGATTTCCCTTGGTCACTGTGCATATTTGATGGTTGCGTGAAGCAATGCACTTTGACCTCTCTCTACTGTGTCTTCAGAGATCTTTTCCATGTTGACAAGATGTTTTCTTTCTCTAAACACAGTTTTTTATGGTTGGCTAGCTTGAGTTAGACGATGATCCTCCTCTGCAAGTTCTCCTTCATTCCTTCTGCAGACGATCATTTTTTCTCCATAAGACGATCTTGCTCTTCTGCTATAAGGTCTTCTGATTTTCTGTCGACAACTCTTCTTTCTGATGTGTGTTGTCTTGTCTTCTTTTCAGCTCTGATCAGAATCTTCCCATTGAAGAATCGTACTTTTAGATTTTGGCGATATCTTCTCTTGATACGATCTTCAACTTTCTTCCCAAGCTCCTTTATCATCGTAGATTCAGACGGTGATATTCCTTCTTGAGCTTTGTCTTTTCCTTGTGTAGACGATCCTTGCAGATATGGCTTTTATTTAAAGAGATTGTCTGAGCGAAAGACAAATTACTTAGACTGTCCTTGTTTATCCCAAATTTCAATTCATTTGAAATCTAAGACAAACTAGTAGATCATAAGTTCCCAGTCTTTGACTATGCATGTTTGTCCTGAAATTCAAGCATATGAAGTTCCAAAATGTAAAAAGTAGGTCACATTTGATTTGCTCCTGAAAAGTAAAGAACAAGAATTCATTAGATTGTATTTAGAGACTCTTGAAAATTGTTATTATTCAAAACAAGATAGACGATGAAGGCGTTTGAACTTAACACTGCCCCACAGAGAATATCAATTTTCTGAGATATTTATGCATGACAAATTTATTTCAACTTAGTTTCTAAAGAAATCAATATAAGAAGTGAAGGGTATTACAATAGTTGTAATGAATTTGTTTATTTTTTGTCAACATTATTAATGAATTTCTTTGAAGAGCCCCATTAACCGAGAAGCATACCAATAATAAATGTATTAATTTAGTGGTAAGTAAAATAAGCTCTCGTATTAATATTATTTTAAGTGATTTTTTTTAAAAGCAGAAATTCATTAAAATTTGGCTTTGTTTGGAAAAACAACTTAATTAAGCGCTTATGGTCATAAGTGCGTATGACATAAGTGCTTATTCATAAGTTATTTTAAATAATTTATTGAAATAAATTGAAAATAAGCTATATATAAGCATAGACTCTTTTTCATACGCTATCATGAGTAGCTTATGAAAATAAGCTCAAAACAGCTTATGGTTGCATAAGCTCTCTCAAAACACTGACATAAGAGCTTATGCTATCAGATAAGCTCAAATAAGCTCTTTCAAACGGGGTCTAAATCATTATGATCTCAACATTAGGCCATGTTATTATATTTCCATGTCAGCCTTTGTTGTTTTATTTTGGGTGGGTTTTATGGTGGGTTAATTTATCTTGAGTAGTCCTTTTGAAACTCTAGTGGATAATTGAATTGGTATTACATTAGGTAGATGTTGTTATGTTTAAAAAAAAAAAGGTAGATGTTGTTTTGTTTGGCGGGAGTGTATCTTTAAGATAGATTTTTTCATAAAATTTTTACTTTTGAAGAAAAAAGCTCAATTTTATGAAATACATGTCAATAAATTATTGGGTCACGTACATGAGATGTAGTGATTTAGTCCTATTTTTACTTGGTTCAATTAGGCCACCCCATTAGAAACGAGTTTCCTAATTGACCTTAAATAAAAATAGGGTCAATGTCAAAAGTGAGAACAAAATATAAAACAATGAGCAAGCTAGAATAAAAAAAAACACAAAATTAATGTGATATGCGAGTTAACTTTGAATGTAATAATCCCTACCAACTCGCAGATGATTAACTCTTCCACACTCTCAATCAGGGCCGTCTCAACCAATATTGAGGCCTAAAGCAAACTCTAAAAACTGGGTTTTTATAAAATTAATTTGAAAACCGAAAGAATCAAATTAACAAATACATAAATAGTTCAAGATATACACCACAATGAACACATACCTGTAAGTGGTGTAGCACGCACACGCACGCACACATATATGTATATAAGTGATGCCCCAATGTCCTACTTTTTGAGGATTAATTGTGTCAGGTTGTCAGTGTCGTGTCGTAGTGTCATGTCGGTGTCAATGCTTCATAGAACTTGAGACTTGAGGAGAACAACTTAATAAAATAAAGATTTAAAGAGACTTGAGAGGGAAAATGAAAAATAGAGGAGGGGAGAGGTTAAGAGGATCAGAGAAAGAGGAAGAATTGGAGAGGGTAGAAAAAGACGAATTCAAAGAGATCAAATGAAAATTCACACTCCTTCTCTGCCTTTTATCAATTCAAAATACACAATAAGTTAAATTTATTTAAGAATAAATGCTGCACTTAATAGGTCCATTTTTTTAGGCACTCACTATGTTATTTAATTACTTCTTCTATTCTTGGATAATTTCCTTTGAAATATATACAAGTTAAAAAAAATTAATATTTTGGGGCCTAAAGCGAGGGCTTTACTGGCCTAATGGTTGAGACGACCTTGCTCTCAATCCTATCTCAAATGCTAATTACCACCATTTCCGTCTCCTCAGGTCCTTCACCAGCCTATATAATCTCTTTTTGACTATTTTATCACCCACATTATGTCACCCTCTCTCGATTCCCTCTCATCGAACCCTTTGAACATCACAATCGTCCTCTGCGTCGAACCCCTTTGCTAAAACCCATTTTCTTTGAGGAACGTGACTGTCGTCATTACTTATGCCCTTCAAGCCACTGTTGTCATCCACTCTCTTCAAGCTATCGTTTGCTTGCATTTAGCTGTCAAATACTTCCTCCGTTTTAAAATAACTATTCAGCTAGAGAAATCACTTATTTCATGCAACCAAAATTTTGGAAAATAAATCGTAACTTTTCTCTAGCTAAACACTTTTTACTACAAATTTAATTTGCTGTGATTTTTTTGGCAGCCAATGTTTAGATTTCTTGTCGTACTAAATAGTAAATACTAGATATAATACCTGTGCGTTGCACGGGTTTACTTACAATATTTTTATACAATAGATATAACATGTTGTACGTGTTTATTCACAACATTTTTAACATTGTATAAAATGATTATCGCTTAAAATTTAATACAAAAATAATAATTGTGTTTATACATTTCAATAATTTAAAAAATAAAATATATTTCAGTAAATAGTATTAGCGTTCTATTTGTATAAATAATTAATATTACTCTAATTTAATAATTAATATTTATTAATTAAAATTGAATAGTTTTAAAAATATAATGATTTTTTTATTTAATAATTTTTTGAAAAATAATTCAGTCAATTTGTAACAAAAATATTGAGCAATAAGTTTTTAATACCATCAAATAACTTGTATGAACATATTTTTATCCCTTTTACACTTGTCAAAATCGAGAGCAATAAAATAATTTTAACTTTTACAACTATAATAAGATATAACTTAAATTTATTCAATTTTTGTGATAATTTTTTTTTTCTCTATTAAGCTTCCTCAAAATCGTCTTTTTTAATATAATAAAAAAATCAAAAAATTATATGCAGATTGTTTTTTCAAATAAGACACACATACATTATAATTAATAGTAAATGCCTCATAGTGTCATTTTTAAATTTAACATGTTTTATCTAAATTATTTTTTGATGATATTATTATTTTATTCTAAATAGATTTTAATTCTTGATATTTTTCACTAATGCAAAATTTAAGTCAATTTCTAAGTTTATAAATGCTAATAATTAATGTAGGTGGTTGAAAGATTTGGACAATAGAGTTTTTTTCGGTTTTTTATTTTATTAGGTCTAATTGCATATTTGGTCCCCATTTTTACATCTCTCACGATTTTGATCTTTAACAAAATTTAATTGCATTTTATTACCCCAATGTTGTTCTCCGTTAGCAACTTTGGTCTTCCATCCAATTCCGTCAAAAAACTTTAGGTTTATGGGAAAAAAATTAGAAAACCCCGAAGAATATTCTTTTATCTCTTCTTTCCACATCTTCATCACTCTTCTTCAAAACCCAGAAAGTTATTATCAGATTATCAAAAAATAGTTAAAATCTTTCCTATTGGTTCATGTATTTTAATACAAATGTATGCCGCTTTTACTTCTTAATGTATTTAATGAATTTTTTTACGTTAATCAAATTAAAAAATAAAAATTTTATGACTAATATATTTTCTTAGTTTTTTTAAAGCAAACAAATATTTTTAAATCATTATATTAACTCATATTAAACTTCTTACCATAAACAAATATTTTTGAACTCTTTTTTTCGCTTACATGTATCCTCCTCTAGATGAATCCTTCTTTATAGGCAATCCTGATCGAGTCGAGAATTTTCACAATATCGTAGAGTTAACTCTTTCAGCGAAGTATTTGCATTCACAAAACACGAACCTGAGACATTGCTTAAGGGAAATCAAGCATCCATACATATTTTTTTAAATCAATTAATGTTTTATATATTAACTAATAAAATTGTTCACATGTAAATTATGAGTACTTTTATTAATGTACTTTTTTTGTCGATAAATATCAGTGTGATTTTTTATTAGTGTTTGTTTCACACTTTTTTAAAGAACTAAAGTGTTATGTCATGTTCTACCTTATACAACAAACACGAAAATTAGTTTGTAGTTGATTAACTTATTGCGTTGTAAATTTTGTTGGTCTATTTTTATTTTAATGTATATAATACAAAATGATTTTTTTTTAATTTCTTGATGTATTTGTAACAAACTTTCAAGTGAGTTTTACATTTAGTAGGTAGTTGAATAGCTAATGACTTAAACAATTTTATTCATTTTTAATATTTTAATTTCATGTATTTCATACAAAGGTTTAAAGTGACTTTTACAATTTATTATGTAGTTGAATAGATTATGACTTAAGAATTTTATTTAATTTATTATTTTATTATTAATTTAAAGGTATTAATATAAAAGAAATAGTTACTATTTAATGCATTTAATGTAAAGGAGAGTAAAAAAACTCAAGTCTCCTTTACATATATATATATATAGATACTAACAAGAGAATACGTTGTAGTGCAACTCAAATATATTAATAATCTCATAGGGGATGTATCATATGAGAAATGTGTTCTTATGTGAGAATATGAGAATAAGTCATGACCGTTGGATCATATCATGAACGATCCAAATTAAAACAATTTAATGCTCACATGACCACTTAAAAAAGTCATGTGACTTTCTTAAAAACTCACATGACTTAATGTTTTAATCTGACCGTTCATGATTAGATCTAATGGTCATGATTTAATTTATTCTCATGTTTTCACATAAGAACACATTTCTCATATAGATAACATAAGTCATAATTTTGTGAAAAAAAAAAATTAATTGCTTAACAAAAGGCACAAAACGACGTAGTTTTGCTTTTAAGTACTCATTTACTTACTCAAATACGTACCCCATAATGTATCCAATATTTTTGTTTGAAAACAAATTTGGGTACACACCGTCGCGTACCCGGTACCCGTGCGTGGAGGAAACTGAATTCTCGTGCATTGGAGTTTACTACCATCTATTGCAAGTTTCATCTTTCACCGAGTACTTTCTCCTCCTTTATTTTCTCTCAAACGCAGCTTTCATCTTTCACTTTCTCTCCAAAGTCCAAGTCCAACCCAATCAAGAAGACAAGCTCCTCTCCTCTTTTCTTGCATCGACTTCTCCAACTGGTCTACCACATCTCCGTTGAACCCCCTGCAGTATTTTTCTCACTCTTTCTTTCTAAATCCATCAATTTTGTGACACTATGACATTTCCTCTCTTTCCTTGTTTTCTGCTGCTTCACTCACAAACCGAGTTCTCTGAGTCCTCTCCCGTTGCCACTCTCTCTACATTTCCTTCCTATCCCTCAATCGCTGGTATGTGGTTTATAGTTTAAAATTTTGGATATTTTCATTTTGCCAATTCAAATCTCTTATCTCATTAAAGTCAATGTTCTTTTGACCAACTTTTGCGTATCATAAATAGAAACATGTGTAACTGTGTAAGGGTTTTTCCTCTGTTAAATTTCAGTTTTTAAAAGATAGATATCATATATATAACTAATATAAGAGATCATTAATGTATGTGAGCTACAATACCATGTGTTCTCTAGTTAATATATATATTTGAGCCGCAACAAGAAATGTGAATATTAGTTGCCAAAATAATGATAGCAAAAATTGTTTAACTAGAGAAAAACTACGATATATTTGCCAAAATTTTGGTTTCATGAAATAAGTGATTGATTGGTTACCAAACATTTGGTAGTTAAACGCAAGCAACGATAACTTGAAGAGAGTGGGTGACAATAGTGGCTTGCAAGGCGTGATGACAATAGCGTTGAAGGGCGTAAGTGACAACGACAACTTCCAAGGCGTTTGTGACGGTTTTGTTCCTCGAAGAAAATAGGTTTTAGCGGCAATGGGTTTGACGAAGAAGACGACTGTGATGTTTAAACGATACGATGAGAAGGGATCGAGAGAGGCTGACATAATGTGGGTGATGAATGGTTGAAAAAAGTCTAAAGAGGATAGTGTCGTGGCGGTCCTTAAGGAGAGAGAAATGGTATAAATTAACATTCACACATGGGAGAGTGTGGAAGAGTTAGTCCTTTTCGACTTGAGAGAGATTATTACATTCAAAATTAACTCGTCATGTCACATTAATTCTTTGTTAATTTTCCTATTCTAACATGCTCTCTTAATTCCATTTTTTTTTTCACTTTTGAACTAGTCCTATTTTTACTTGGGGTCAATTAACCTGCTCGTAATGAGCCTAATTGACCCCAAGTAATAATAGGGTTAAATCACCCCATCTCATGTGATCCAATAACTTGAATGTGTTATATAGAATTTTACCCTTTTTTCGAAGGCAAAATTATTTTGAGAAAATATATCTTAAAGATATACTCCCACAAAACAAAAAAAATTATTTTTATAGAATTTAATTTTGATGCACTAACAGTGTAAAGTTTTTTTTACACCGTCAAGTAATCAAAAGATTTGTTATGTAAGTCAATTTAATTAAATAAAAAATTCATATTTCCCACCCACATTCACGAAATCTAATTGGTTGACGATCTAAAATAAACTTTACGCGCGGACCATTATGGATATGAATTGGTCCGAGCGTGCCTTCCAGTCGAATGAGTGACTAATGATCAAGTAAGAAAACCCAAAAGGAAGACAACCAAGCATGAGGTGGAGTCCAGATTCATCTCCTCTTGATCCCCAAGACTAGTCAAATGAATTATTTATTATTCCCCTTGATTTCTTCTCCCAATGTAACAAAGTCAACTTAGTAAGTCATCCAGGTTCAATGTATTGATAACACTCACCAACTACATAATGGGAGGCCTGTTATGTACAATCCATGCATGTTCACACTTCTATTGAAATAATATTCTAAGCTTTTTACTCACTCAGCCGACTCTACCTCTAGGGTTTTATTCAGGAATAGGTGCTAGAACTCAATTACAAGATAAAAAAAGTATGTTGCAGAAATCAGTGGATAAACACTTGTCTTTGTTGACAACAACTCACAGTTGGAAAAAAAAAATTCTACAACCTGTTAAAATACAATGTAACCCTATGTTTGGACATCACCTAACTTGGAAGAGTCTGTTCCTAAGGATTATCCTTATTTATATATATATATATATAATTTCTTTTTCAAAAAAAATTAAAATACAATGTAACCCGCCCTAAAAAAACATGAACTTAACCAAAGCCAAAACTATCAACAACATCCCTTTCCAAAAGCATTCCCAAATCCAAGAATACCACGAGGCCTATTCACAACTACAACTTCAAGTACTCTTTAATTATATTCCAAAATAGAACTCAAAATCCTTATAAAAACTCAACTACGCGCGTACTGTCATTCTCATCTCCCCACTCATATAATGAAGCCATGTATCAGATGCAACCATTCATGTTTCTCAGAAATTATAAGCAGGTAACTTTACCCAGGGACAAACAAATCCCTGTTATTGACCAAGTGAAATTGCAGTTGCAAGTTGCAACAAAATATAAACATAAGCTTTTGCAATCAGTTCCCTTCTAGTCCATAATCTATAAGAATTTCAAACAGTTCATTGGATGTTATGTCCAAGGAAAATTCAAACCTCATTTGTTTTTCTTCATCCATATCTTCATCTGAATTGGATCTTCTCTAAAAGTCCTGAACCTTCAACCGCTCCTTCTCTGAAGCTAGCTGATTTTCTTGCATGCCACATACACCAAATTATTGTCACCCTAATAATCCACACATATATCATCTTCTGGAATTTAACCAGACCCAAGCAGAAATGAAGGCTAACTTAACTGAGTAATTGTCTTTTTTCTTCCTTCGTCCATATCCATTTATCCTTTTCCCCTTCAATCGTCAAGAAAGAGTTACCTTCCTACGTAGATCCTCCAACTTGCTTTCTTCTCAACTCCACATATTTCTTTTTTTTTTGTGCTTCGGAAAATAACTCCACATATTTCTACGAAAGCTAAAGTGCTATATCTACACACCAGATTCCCACAAAACAATCTCCTTGATGTTGTGGCCCAATTGAGTTAATAAATTAAAGAATCTTTCATGCTTTTCTTTTAGCTCACCTCCTCCAATTTGAAATAAGAATATAAAAATTTTCATAACAAAAAATTGTATTTTTAACATATGATAAAATTTAGGGATAATCCTCTAATTGGTCCCTGTGGTTGTGTGGCCGTCTGAAATTAGTCCCTCCCGTAAAATCTAAGTCCTCGCGTTTGAAAAGTGTGTGGAAATTAGTCCTTCCGGCGAGGACCTGCTACACACACTTTTTCAAACGCGAGGACTTAGATTTTACGGGAGGGACTAATTTCAGACGGCCACACAACCACAGGGACCAATTAGAGGATTAACCCTAAAATTTATAATGTAAAATAAATAGTTCGAGAACCAAATTATGAATTTTATAAATTAAAATGACATAGCACAATCCTACACTTGGCATTCGTTGATGGGGCACTTGAGAACTAACTTTACAATCCCCTCTGAGGAGCCGATTTTAAAAGTTTTCCCCATAACAAATGTGAAAAGTCCACACGGAAACCTATGTGGACTGATGACTATGTAAAACAATTTACATGTAAGCTTTATGACGTCATAAGAACTATTTTAATCAAACTAATTTTTTTAAGGACCAAAAAAGAATTTTTTTTAGAAACCATTTTAGATTAAGATATATAAATCAGGGACCCGAAACATATTTAACCCATATTAAATCTAGCAGGAGAAGGATACATATTAAAAGTTAGGAGTGTTCTATTCTCTTTGTTAATTATTTCGTAGCTTAAATTGGCATTGGACTTGTCTTGAAGTCAAATCTTGTAGGAGAAGAGTACATATTGTTGTACACCCTGAGAAATAACAATATAAGATAGATTAATGATTTGCAGAAAATTTAAGGTTGAAAATCATGTAAACAATACTGTGGAATACAAAAATAATATCATGTAGGAAAATCAGTGTCCTTTTATTTCTAACTAGTTGTTAAAAAGGTATATTTCATACTATAGTTTATAACATCATGATGACCGCGACAAAAGCTAAAGGATGTCCACCATGATTTCGTCTTGTCATATTTTTTAACGTGTATCTAAACATGCAATTTGTGCACACAAGCCAGTAGTTTCTCCTCATGATGATATATTTTTGCCAATTTTAAACAAATATTTTTTGCACAGGTTACAAGAGAATAGTTTTTATACAATATATAATAATGAATGATGAAGTACTTGTGAAATTGTGACAACAACTCTACTACATTATATTCATGCAAAAAGGTTTCAAAAACAACCTATGACTTATATATCAATCTCTTTTGGTAGCTTATGGAACCACTTCAGCCTGAGGTGTTAGATGTTCTACAGAGAGGACATTTAGGGTGCATCCTCAGCCAAGGGTCTATGCACTTGAGATGAAAAAAATGCTCACAGTTAGGCAACACCCTAAGCACACCATCATCCTTGTAATCTCCCAAACATATCGAACAACATGTTGCTATTGAATCAGAGCACTTGTTAATGTGCTTGGCTTCTGTAACACCCCGATTTCGGTGGCGTCACTTTAGTAACTCAAAAATAAAATAAAGCGGAAAAGCAGGTTTTTTTTTTTGTTTTGTTTAAATAAAAAGACTTGTCGAAATAAGGTCTCAACCCAATCGCAATTAACAGCGATTAATATACAAAATAAGCACAGCCCTTGCTGCAACTAAAAACATCGTCACGAGTGTCCTCAAGTGACGGAAAGTAATATTAAGTAATTGAAAGTAGTGCCCGCGGGCAAATAAGTGCGGCTCATAGTCAGAGTCACAAGCTTTATAACTACAGTCCTCCAAGAAAATAAATTAGCCCCAAACGGCCTCCAAAAGACTTCCTACGCCCGACAAACTCCCTGTGATCCTCATGGAAGAGAATCACACAAAAAGCTAATAGTCGGGAACCTACCCTGCCCCAAAATACAACTGATGAATCAGAGCTATGACCATGACAACCAAAATCAGTAACTCTAACCACCCATATCCTACACCACTATCTTCGACCCTCATCTGATCTTCCATGAAGTCCGGGTCCACGTCGAAGGCTCAGTAGTAGTCATTTCGCTCCGGGTCCTCCCCGAACGACGAACCTTCTTGAATCATCTGTTGAACGTCTGGCAGCAGGCCGACCGCCCAAACACAAACATACAAACAAAGCCACGGCGCTAGGGTCAACTCACGGAATATAGTAGATAATACAAACAGCATGTGAAGAATAAGGGGGTATGTATATATATATGTTGTATATATATATTTATATGTTCTGTATTGCCTACCCTAAGGTATATACTTAGCATGTTATCAAGGCTCTAATAACAATTCAATGAATAATATCTCAACAATACAATAAGCATTATCTCAACAATTCCATATTTGGGCGCATGTATGCATGCAATGTCAATTCAAACGTTGATCCCAAAAATAGGCATGTCAAGTCGATCCAACCCATTGGGTCGAACACAAGGACTCGCACACGCAGTAAATGACAACGCCAAGTCGGTTCTCTCATTAGAGTCGAACATACGGACGTTGCGCGCGTCTAATGACTATCGCCGAATCGATCCAATCCCTCGGATTGAATATAAGGATCCGCGCGTGTCGAAATATTATCGCTGAATCGGTCCAATCCCTCGGATTGAACTCACGGACTCACGCGAGTTTATATGGCGATGGCTGAATCGATCCAATCCATCGGATTGAATATAAGGATTCACGCGTGCCCGAGTGACTACCGCCGAATCGATCCAATCCCTCGGATTGAATATAAGGATTCACGCGTGTCAAACGATTATTGCCGAATCGGTCCAACCCGTCGGGTTGAACATAAGGATTCGCGCCCGTTAAGCCGAAGATAATGTCGATTATGCGACAAAATGAATTAATCAAAAGAAGAAAGAATGAACTTGGAACTCATAGTTCCAGGCTAAACTTTAGATAGCCAAACAATAAACTGCTCATCGAGCGAAGAGTACCGAAGTACTTGGAAACTTATAATTTCCGGCTAAACTTTAGATAGCCAAACAATAAACTGCTCATCGAGCAAAAGAGTATCAACATACTCGGAAACTTGTAAGTTTCTTCTAAACTTGGACTCGGCGACCCTTCTCATCTTTCAAACTAATATTCAAGCTCCAAGCTCTTATCTAAGGTTGTTACCATTATTCAATGGTTTTAGAGATTGATTAATGTCTTATGAGTTTTCCTTGAGAAAATAGGTTTCTTTTAATCTTATAATACTTCCTATAAGTTTCAGGGATCCCATAATCCCAAACAATTCCTTGAGAAGGTCTCGATCCATTAAAACATAACAAGGTCCGAACTCCGTTCGTCCTTT
Source organism: Lotus japonicus (assembly GCF_012489685.1). Lineage (NCBI taxonomy): Eukaryota > Viridiplantae > Streptophyta > Magnoliopsida > Fabales > Fabaceae > Lotus > Lotus japonicus. Next base: position 30,290,821 of record NC_080043.1, on the reverse strand, counting down.
CGAACTCTCTCAAAAATCTCATAAAATTCGGCATGACTTGCCCGTTATCCTCACTCATCAGTATCACAGATATAAGTGGAATAGCATAACTAAATCAGCGCAATCAATAAGCATAAACAGCATATTCCAACACATCCTAGATTAACCAGCAAACGGCCGAAGCCTCTCAGAAAACATTTTTCCATAAAGCGATAAACAATATCCAAGCAATATTCAATATCAACACAATAACCCAGTCGAATTGATCGACGCCTACAAGGAAATAGCTAGTAAGTAAGTTGCCCTAACCTCGAGTTGTTCTAGTCTCGCGGTGCAGGTCTCGCTCACAAGCTTGTTCAGTCAAGCCCAAGGTTTCCACAAACGAACCTTAGAGCAAACAAAGCAGAAATCAATCAAATTAAGTCGACATAATCGAAACAATACTAACTAGAGTTATACAAAGCTCAAGAAACTTCAGAGTACAACACTTAGGCACGAATGAAAGGGCTTTCCCCGAATGGATGAGTTTTGACTCGATTCAAGTTTTGTGCAAAAACACTTTATTCGCTAAAACGTGCATAACTCGAGCTACAGAACTCGGAATGACACGAAACCGGCGCCAAAATTTCGACAATTGAAAGAGCTACGCAATGGCTCAGGTCATAGAGACCCAAAAATTATTTTTGGACACGGTACCCAAGCAAATAGGTTTCGGCCACTATGGAAAATAGGGTTTTCGAACTTTTTCTTCGATCTAAATCAATTCCTAGGTATTCTTAGGCGATATCTAGGCCAGGGAAACTCTCAGAAAAATTATCGGGTTAAAAACTGTCGCAGGGGTATTTTGGTCAATATTTTTAGCTCAGAATTTCGAAACTGAATTTTTGAAAAACAAATTGGATGGGGACGTCCACAACGACGTTTATGACGACAAATCCTACTAGCACTAAGCCAAGTCGATAGATTAGAGCGTAAAGGTTGCGACTTTGCCGAAAAATGGGTATTTAGGGTAGAAATTGATTCCGGCGGCATTTCGTCGACATTTGACAAAATCTAATCCGCAGAACATGCTCAGGAGCATGCAGGGAAGAAGTTTAGACGCTGAAATCAACTGATTTGAACAGTTTTTCAAAAACCTCAAAATTTTGAACTCAGAAAGTCGCAGGAGAAATGGACAGAAACGACGATTCGAAGGAGAGTATAGATTACCTACCTCGAGGTCTTCGATTAGTGACGATCGGTGAAGCAAACGGGCAAGAAACGACGAAGATCCGGATCTCTCTCTCTCTCTAGGAACTCGCGGTTTTTGGGGGTGGGGAAATGGGTTTTTTTGCAAAAAATCAAATTTTCAAGCTATTTATAGGTTTTGGAAAAAACGGAAAAATGATTTTTTTGCGATTCCGATTTTTCCTGCGCGTTCCTCTGCGCATTCTAAGATAGGTTCTGGCGACAGAATTCCAGAACTCAAAATAGGATTCTTGGAATTAAACCAGAAGATCCAAGATCGGCATAAGTCGGTGTAAGTCGGTTTATCCCGAAAAACTACTTTTTGCAGTGATCGTCGGATGAGAAAACTTCCTTCTGAAGAAAGATCAGAATTGACGAGAGAAATAGGAGAACGCGGGTGGAATCTTCTTTTGCAGCTCCGAATAGAAAAAGTCTTCATCGTCTGTCGATCTTAGGTTTTCTCGAACTATCAGGGATTCCGTTTCGGCAAACTTCCGAGAATTGGAATTTGACGTTCGTACTTTCCAGGATTTCGCATCGAAATGGTTGTTTAAGGAAGGAAAAGAGAAGTTCTAACATTTCTTTGAGGATTTTTGGAATTAGTTTCCATCGTGTCCTAAAGCGTAAATTAACTATTCACTAATACCTTCGACCTAGGATTAAGCGTATGCTAGTCGTGCTATAACTCTTTCGGTTTTTCGATACATTCTTGGACTTTTCCTGAACCTCTTTCCTTCCCAAATTTATCTTAATCAAATAACTCTTTTATTTTATTCACTTATCCAAAGCGTTAAAACTTGGGCCTTACATTACTACCCTCCAAAAAGAAAGTTTCGACCTCGAAACTTAAGGGTCAGTAAAAAGTTCTGGATACTGTTCCTTGATCTTTTCCTTCAGCTCCCACGTCGCATCGCCGGTGTCCTTGTTCCAAATAACCTTCACTAACTCGATCTCTTTTCCCCTCAACTGCTTTATCCTTGTGTCACCGATGCTGATTGGCGGTGTCTCGAAAGACAAGTTATCCTTCAACTCAATGTCATCCAGCTCGATGACGTGCGTCGGATCAGCAATATACTTCCGCAGTTGTGACACATGGAATACATCGTGAACGTGTGATAGAAAAGGCGGTAGTGCGATCTGATAAGCTACCGGTCCTACACGACGAGTAATCTGATAAGGTCCAATGAACTTTGGCGTCAGCTTTCTTGACTTGATTGCTCGACCAACTCCTGTAGTCTGGGTAACTCGCAGAAACACATGGTCTCCTTCTTCGAATTCCAGGGTTCTGCGCCTTTGATCTGCATAGCTCTTCTGTCTACTCTGAGAAGCCTTCATCTTCTCTCTGATCTGTTTAATCTTCTCAGTTGTCTGTTGCAGAAGTTCCGGTCCTACTAACAAATTCTCTCCATCTTGATACCAACATAAAGGTGTTCTACACTTGCGGCCATACAATGCCTCATACGGTGCCATGCCTATAGTCGTATGAAAACTGTTGTTGTATGTGAACTCAATCAGTGGCATTAGGGTATCCCAACTGCCCTTGTTGCCTAACACGCAAGCTCGTAGCAAATCCTCCAATGATTGGATAGTTCTCTCTCAGTTTGCCCATCAGTCTGTGGATGATAAGCAGAACTTAATCTCAGCCTCGTTCCCAAAGCATTATGAATAGCTCCCCACAAATGTGAAGTAAACTTCGGGTCTCTATCGGAAACGATACTTATTGGCACTCCATGAAGTCGCACAATCTCAGCTATATATATCTCTGATAGCTTTTCCACGTTGTACGTGGTCCTCACAGGTATGAAATGAGCCGACTTAGTCAATCGATCCACGACTACCCAAATCGAATCATATCCTTTTTGAGTTCTTGGCAACGCCACGACAAAATCCATCGATATGCTATCCCATTTCCATTGAGGTACATCCAAGCTCTATAGCATACCTGAAGATTTCTGATGTTCCACCTTCGCCTTCTGACAGATTAAACATGCAGCTACATATCCTGCCACTTGTCTCTTCATCCCTGGCCACCAAAAATTCACCTTCAAGTCCTGATACATCTTTTTCCTTCCAGGGTGAATGCTCAACTTGCTTTTGTGACCTCCACTCATGATTCAAAACTTAACTCGATCGCTCTATAACTCATAGACGAACTATTCCCTTGGAATCTACTAGTCCATTAACGTCGATTCCAATTTCGTAACTATCCTCATTCGCACCATGAAATCAATCTTCTACTTAGTCATCATTCAAATTAAAACTCGACTCGAGTCTTGATACCTTGTGCATCGCTAGACCCAATCCCTTTTAACATCCATTCATCAACAACTTATAAGCTAATCATCATATCAATATCTTACAATCCATCATTGTCATCTCCCCTTTTTCGAGACTTCCCTTACTCGAACCATAAAACCAACCTTCACTTATTCACAACCCACTTTACAATTACCTAAAATCCTTAACACTTCCCCCAAATCCGAACTTATTCCCTAGAAGATCAAATCATAACTGTACCTCGGGAAACTTAACTAGTCATTTTATCATCCGATCCCTCAACATTCTGAGGTTTAACTACAATCGTTAATGCTAACACCACTAAATATCTTATTCGTACATGATTTTCACCTCCCAAGGTCAATCTTAACCCTAAGACCCTCATTCAACTTAGTGAAAATCACTTGCTAACCCCAGCATGCAACATCGGACTTCATAACAAAGTCCCATTCACTCTTAGACTCTAAGAAATTTGTCCACATATAACAACCTCAAGTATTCATCTTAATACTAACTCTTTATTTCTGTAACTAGATCGTCCTCCAATCAATCCGATACTTAGTCTCTCGTTTCAAGACCTGACAAACTTTGAGTCCTAAACACTTAAGGCAAGAATTATAGACTTAAACCTAAACTTTCACCAAGTTTGGACCTCAAATGTCCTTTAATTCTTCAATACTTCTTAAATGAATATCCTTTTCTTAAAACTATAACTCCTTCGCAAGCAAACAAATACTTCACACGAACTTTACCTCCCAACTCAACTAATCCTCGATCCAATCAAATCAACCTTACCAATCCATCTATCAAAGTCCATTGCCAGTTCTGATTCCGAATATCACCCCCTCAATATTAAGTTGATCAGGCCTAATACATCGAAGGTGAAGATTTAGAAAAACCCACTGGAACAGTCAATGAGTTCCTATCATCCAGTAGTCACAATTACCCTGATATTAAATCCTCAATGATGCCGCTACGGAACTACACACTCTCGACACCATACGTATACTATCCATACGGAATCTCTCGGAGATTCATTCTTCAGCTTCTAGCTCCTTTGTTAAACGCATCGGTGCAAGACTACTTTCTAGGCTTAACGTGTTATTCTAAACCTCGTGTAACTTCTATAGTTTAAACACGAGCAACGGTCAAATAAAGTATTATTAGGCGTAATAACTATAAAGTCAAAGCTCGACAGTAAAGGCAAGTTAGGTGTGTTGCACGTTCTACGAGAGTAATAAAGCATGTTATCCTAGAATGAGAAGGAATAGTTAGAAGGTTACCATCGTTCGTGCGCTCTCCTCTGACTAGTTACCAGCTCCCTCGCCGCACGAGACATAGACTCCTCCCCGTGCAGCAGGATGTCTTCCTCTCACCGTAGGCACAGATGGCTCAACCCTGGTTACATTGCAATCCTTGGCTTGATGCCCCGAACGGTTGCAATTGAAACATAGAGGTCCCCCGTCTGGACACTTGTTAGAGTAGTGCCCCACCTTCTTGCACCTGTAACACGTTACTCCTTGGCCCGAAGTCTTGTTTCCTGTTCCTCCGGTAGCATTTATGGGCTTATACTGCCCCGAGGTAAAACCTTCCCTCAAAGGGCGTTGATACGGCTTCTTCTGTTGGAATTTACCTCTTCCTTTATAGTTCTGAGGACCTGACCTTACTGGTCCTCCAGTTCCAGCACGATTCAACCTCTTGTTCTTCATTAACTCCACTTCTGTGGCTTTCTCAACCAAGGACTGGAAGCGCATGATTCCCAACGGTTTCACTGAGTCCTCAATGTCAGGCCTCAGCCCATTCACAAAGCGTTTGCACATGTAGGGTTCATCAACCCCATTGCGGAAGAATCGAAAGTGTTTGGCCAACGATTCCAGCTTAGCAGCATATTCCGGAATGGACATGCTACCCTGACGAAGAGTCAGAAACTGTGCCTCACGCTCGTCACGAGCACTATCTGGAAAATACTTCTCCAGAAAAGCAGCACGAAATGAAGCCCAGTTCACTTCCACATTATTTGCTTCCATCATTCCTCTGGTACCCCTCCACCAGTACTCAGCATCGCCCAGCAGCAGATAAGTTGCCAGGCCCACCTTGGCCCCTTCACTAGTCTGTAGTACTTCGAAAATCTTCTCAATCTCTTGGATCCATAGATCCGCATTGTCCGGGTCAGTCCCACCTGTGAACTTGGGTGGATCCTGCCTTCTAAAATCATTCAATCCCCTATTCTGGTCCAGGGCTACCTCCCTCTCACGCTTATGTCGCTCACGTTCAGCTTTGTCAGCACGCAACTGAGCGTTCTCCGCAGTTTGATTTGTCATTGCCTGGGCCATAGCAGTCATTGCCCCAGCGAGTTGGTTCATGTTCTCCATGTTCTGTTTAGTTAAACAAACAGTTAGTACTAACCATAAGATAGCATCTAGCATAACTATACAATATGATTAAGTACTAACTTCAATCAATTCTAAGCGAAAAATCGCTTGGCAGACAATCAATTTTTTACTCTTTGCAGATTCACACAACCTAGCACAGAAGACCTATTCCCCAAAGACTCCCGAAAGACTCGACAAGCTCTGATACCACAATGTAACACCCCGATTTCGGTGGCGTCACTTTAGTAACTCAAAAATAAAATAAAGCGGAAAAGCAGGTTTTTTTTTTGTTTTGTTTAAATAAAAAGACTTGTCGAAATAAGGTCTCAACCCAATCGCAATTAACAGCGATTAATATACAAAATAAGCACAGCCCTTGCTGCAACTAAAAACATCGTCACGAGTGTCCTCAAGTGACGGAAAGTAATATTAAGTAATTGAAAGTAGTGCCCGCGGGCAAATAAGTGCGGCTCATAGTCAGAGTCACAAGCTTTATAACTACAGTCCTCCAAGAAAATAAATTAGCCCCAAACGGCCTCCAAAAGACTTCCTACGCCCGACAAACTCCCTGTGATCCTCATGGAAGAGAATCACACAAAAAGCTAATAGTCGGGAACCTACCCTGCCCCAAAATACAACTGATGAATCAGAGCTATGACCATGACAACCAAAATCAGTAACTCTAACCACCCATATCCTACACCACTATCTTCGACCCTCATCTGATCTTCCATGAAGTCCGGGTCCACGTCGAAGGCTCAGTAGTAGTCATTTCGCTCCGGGTCCTCCCCGAACGACGAACCTTCTTGAATCATCTGTTGAACGTCTGGCAGCAGGCCGACCGCCCAAACACAAACATACAAACAAAGCCACGGCGCTAGGGTCAACTCACGGAATATAGTAGATAATACAAACAGCATGTGAAGAATAAGGGGGTATGTATATATATATGTTGTATATATATATTTATATGTTCTGTATTGCCTACCCTAAGGTATATACTTAGCATGTTATCAAGGCTCTAATAACAATTCAATGAATAATATCTCAACAATACAATAAGCATTATCTCAACAATTCCATATTTGGGCGCATGTATGCATGCAATGTCAATTCAAACGTTGATCCCAAAAATAGGCATGTCAAGTCGATCCAACCCATTGGGTCGAACACAAGGACTCGCACACGCAGTAAATGACAACGCCAAGTCGGTTCTCTCATTAGAGTCGAACATACAGACGTTGCGCGCGTCTAATGACTATCGCCGAATCGATCCAATCCCTCGGATTGAATATAAGGATCCGCGCGTGTCGAAATATTATCGCTGAATCGGTCCAATCCCTCGGATTGAACTCACGGACTCACGCGAGTTTATATGGCGATGGCTGAATCGATCCAATCCATCGGATTGAATATAAGGATTCACGCGTGCCCGAGTGACTACCGCCGAATCGATCCAATCCCTCGGATTGAATATAAGGATTCACGCGTGTCAAACGATTATTGCCGAATCGGTCCAACCCGTCGGGTTGAACATAAGGATTCGCGCCCGTTAAGCCGAAGATAATGTCGATTATGCGACAAAATGAATTAATCAAAAGAAGAAAGAATGAACTTGGAACTCATAGTTCCAGGCTAAACTTTAGATAGCCAAACAATAAACTGCTCATCGAGCGAAGAGTACCGAAGTACTTGGAAACTTATAATTTCCGGCTAAACTTTAGATAGCCAAACAATAAACTGCTCATCGAGCAAAAGAGTATCAACATACTCGGAAACTTGTAAGTTTCTTCTAAACTTGGACTCGGCGACCTTCTCATCTTTCAAACTAATATTCAAGCTCCAAGCTCTTATCTAAGGTTGTTACCATTATTCAATGGTTTTAGAGATTGATTAATGTCTTATGAGTTTTCCTTGAGAAAATAGGTTTCTTTTAATCTTATAATACTTCCTATAAGTTTCAGGGATCCCATAATCCCAAACAATTCCTTGAGAAGGTCTCGATCCATTAAAACATAACAAGGTCCGAACTCCGTTCGTCCTTTCGAACTCTCTCAAAAATCTCATAAAATTCGGCATGACTTGCCCGTTATCCTCACTCATCAGTATCACAGATATAAGTGGAATAGCATAACTAAATCAGCGCAATCAATAAGCATAAACAGCATATTCCAACACATCCTAGATTAACCAGCAAACGGCCGAAGCCTCTCAGAAAACATTTTTCCATAAAGCGATAAACAATATCCAAGCAATATTCAATATCAACACAATAACCCAGTCGAATTGATCGACGCCTACAAGGAAATAGCTAGTAAGTAAGTTGCCCTAACCTCGAGTTGTTCTAGTCTCGCGGTGCAGGTCTCGCTCACAAGCTTGTTCAGTCAAGCCCAAGGTTTCCACAAACGAACCTTAGAGCAAACAAAGCAGAAATCAATCAAATTAAGTCGACATAATCGAAACAATACTAACTAGAGTTATACAAAGCTCAAGAAACTTCAGAGTACAACACTTAGGCACGAATGAAAGGGCTTTCCCCGAATGGATGAGTTTTGACTCGATTCAAGTTTTGTGCAAAAACACTTTATTCGCTAAAACGTGCATAACTCGAGCTACAGAACTCGGAATGACACGAAACCGGCGCCAAAATTTCGACAATTGAAAGAGCTACGCAATGGCTCAGGTCATAGAGACCCAAAAATTATTTTTGGACACGGTACCCAAGCAAATAGGTTTCGGCCACTATGGAAAATAGGGTTTTCGAACTTTTTCTTCGATCTAAATCAATTCCTAGGTATTCTTAGGCGATATCTAGGCCAGGGAAACTCTCAGAAAAATTATCGGGTTAAAAACTGTCGCAGGGGTATTTTGGTCAATATTTTTAGCTCAGAATTTCAAAACTGAATTTTTGAAAAACAAATTGGATGGGGACGTCCACAACGACGTTTATGACGACAAATCCTACTAGCACTAAGCCAAGTCGATAGATTAGAGCGTAAAGGTTGCGACTTTGCCGAAAAATGGGTATTTAGGGTAGAAATTGATTCCGGCGGCATTTCGTCGACATTTGACAAAATCTAATCCGCAGAACACGCTCAGGAGCATGCAGGGAAGAAGTTTAGACGCTGAAATCAACTGATTTGAACAGTTTTTCAAAAACCTCAAAATTTTGAACTCAGAAAGTCGCAGGAGAAATGGACAGAAACGACGATTTGAAGGAGAGTATAGATTACCTACCTCGAGGTCTTCGATTAGTGACGATCGGTGAAGCAAACGGGCAAGAAACGACGAAGATCCGGATCTCTCTCTCTCTCTAGGAACTCGCGGTTTTTGGGGGTGGGGAAATGAGTTTTTTTGCAAAAAATCAAATTTTCAAGCTATTTATAGGTTTTGGAAAAAACGGAAAAATGATTTTTTTGCGATTCCGATTTTTCCTGCGCGTTCCTCTGCGCATTCTAAGATAGGTTCTGGCGACAGAATTCCAGAACTCAAAATAGGATTCTTGGAATTAAACCAGAAGATCCAAGATCGGCATAAGTCGGTTTATCCCGAAAAACTACTTTTTGCAGTGATCGTCGGATGAGAAAACTTCCTTCTGAAGAAAGATCAGAATTGACGAGAGAAATAGGAGAACGCGGGTGGAATCTTCTTTTGCAGCTCCGAATAGAAAAAGTCTTCATCGTCTGTCGATCTTAGGTTTTCTCGAACTATCAGGGATTCCGTTTCGGCAAACTTCCGAGAATTGGAATTTGACGTTCGTACTTTCCAGGATTTCGCATCGAAATGGTTGTTTAAGGACGGAAAAGAGAAGTTCTAACATTTCTTTGAGGATTTTTGGAATTAGTTTCCATCGTGTCCTAAAGCGTAAATTAACTATTCACTAATACCTTCGACCTAGGATTAAGCGTATGCTAGTCGTGCTATAACTCTTTCGGTTTTTCGATACATTCTTGGACTTTTCCTGAACCTCTTTCCTTCCCAAATTTATCTTAATCAAATAACTCTTTTATTTTATTCACTTATCCAAAGCGTTAAAACTTGGGCCTTACAGCTTCAGGGTAAAGAATCTTTGGGTAGCTCAGAATTGTGTCAGCCTCATCGAGTCGCCTGCAAGATGGATCTGCATGTCGTGAATCGTATTTGTCAATGGAGATATGGATACTGAATGCTATAAAAAGTATAAGGAAGGAGAGAATGCCTACAATGGCTCCTAATGTGTCGTAGATCATTTTCTTAATTGGTGATCATGAAGTTGAAATCCCAATTGGTTTTGGTATCAAGGAGATTAAAGGAGAGGTTTTTTCAGCCATTGAGAATGTGTTTGATTAATTTTAGTGTTGCTGGAAGAAGAATATAAAAAGTCAATGGAGCTTTGCATGTGAATACGATTTGTGTCTTAAAAGTTGATGTATATAGTTTACCTCTTTCCTTCTTTCAAGGAGAATTAGCATTTATTATCTGTCATGGGTCAATTGTTGAGAATGATCGATCATGTTTCATGCATTACCAAGGAAGATTTAAGTTTGGACAACAAGATTTTCTAAAAATGTCGTACTTGGTACCGATAAAAATTGAACATAACATATATAGATTGCCAATTGAAATACTTGGTACCGATAACACATTACCTGTGCCACCTCAAATTAATCAACCAACACTATAATTAATCAAACATATTCACGATGGCTAATAAGTCTCTCCTTCCATCTCCTTGGTCCTAAAACCAAGTGGGATTTCAACTTCATTATCACCAATTTAGAAGATGACCGACGACAGATTAGAAGCCTTCATATGGCTTCTCTGCAGCCTCATACTAGTGTTAGTATTCGTTATATATGCCGGCATTGACGCAATAAATTCACGGCTTTCAAATCCATCTTGCAGGAAACATGATGAGGTCGACACAATTCCAAGTTCCCCAAAGGTGCTTGAATCCAAGCCCAAGCTCATAAAAAAGTACGCTGATTCCATAGCAACATATTGTTCCATATGTTTGAGAGATTACAAGTATGATGGTGTGCTTAGGGTGTTGCCTAACTGTGAGCATTTTTTTCATCTCAAGTGCATAGACTCTTGGTTGAGGATGCATCATACCTGTCCTCTCTGCATATCATCTCCAAACCAAACACCTCTGGCTGAAGTGGTTCCATAAGATACTAGGAGAGATTGATATATAATTCATAGGTAGTTTTTGAAATCTTTTAGCACGGATATAATATAGTAGACTTGTTGACACAATTCACAAGTACTTCATTCATTATTCTATATTGTATATAAATTTTTCTCGTGTAGCATGTGCCAAAATTGTTTTTTTAAATCGGCAAATATATATCATCATGAGGAGAAACTTCTGGCTTGTGTTCACAAATTGCATGTTTGGATACACAATACAAAAATATGATGAGACGAATCATAGTGGACATCATTTATCTTTTGTGTTTCACATGATTTTCAACCTCAAATTTCCTCCATATCGTTACTCTATCTTGTATTCTTATTTCTCAGGCTCTACGACAACATTTACCCTTCTCCTACTAGATTTGACTTCAAGGCAAGTCCAATGCCTATTTAAGTTACCAAAAGAGAATAGATTACAACTAACATTTAATATGTAGCATTCTCCTACTAGATTTGATATGAGTTAAATATGTTTCCAGTCCCTGACTTATATATACATCTAAGTCTATAATGGTTTGTAAAAAAAATTATATTTTTTGGTTCCTGAAAAATTTGTTTGATTTAAAATAGTCCTTATGACATCATAAAGCTTACGTCACCTGTCCACATAGGCTTTAGGGTGAACTTTTTACATTTGTTTTGGGAAAAACTTTTAAAAGTTGTTTTCTCACAAGGGGTTATAATTCCTTCGCAAGTACCCAATCAACGAATGCTAAGTGTAGGACTGTGCTATGTGATACGCGTTCTGCAAGTGTACAGAATGTCCGAAGTAATATAAAAGATTGTCGAACCACAGAGACTATGGAAGATTCAGTTTATAGCCACAAAGGTTGCTTAAACCCAAAGAAAAGTAAAAGACAATTATAATTTGGATGGTTGGTTGTGAAATTAGTAAACTGAAGCAAGATGAAGAAATAATGTTTGAAACTTAGCATTTGGATCAGTTTCACCAAAACAAGTTGTTGCTTTCAAAAGTCTATTTGCTTATGGAAAAGTTAAAATTCTTTCTATGGTTGATCTAACCTACAATCTTCCTATGCCGATTCCTCGAGTTCATAAAAAGCTTTCAACCGGCTTAACTAGATGATATTTCTTATGAGAAGCCTAAATTGAAGATTAAGTTCATTTCATATCATGTTCCGGCCACCAACTAAAGGTTGTTACCCTCATTCCTAAGGTATATAACTTCCTAGAAACCTTCCCCCAGTTCCCCATTTCTATGCCAAGATTCCTCTCTATGCTTAGAAAGGCAAAGTTAACTTGCATGCATTAAATTTCATATTATCATTGTATCACAGTAAGGAAGATCAAAGAAAGAAAACTACTTTTATTCCATAAGACAAAACAGAAAGTTAAAACAACAACAAGTAAAGGATCCACATCACAAATGCTAAAAGAAACTTAGCCAAGAATGACTAAGGTAAACATGTTTCTAACGTGAGAAGGAACTTTGGAAAAGCTCCTAAACTCCTTAAGCAAGCTAAACTTCAGAAAAACTAACATCCTAACCTAAAAGCAACAAAATCATATTTATAGGTAAAAACAACAGTGTTCACAGGCATGTGCGTGCAGGCATAGTGCACACACATGCGTTCCTTCATCCAAGGTTGCCACGCTTCTGATCATGCACGCATGTGCGTGCAAGCAAGGTGCATGCACATGCGTGCCTCCTCTTCAAGCCCTGGCAAGCTGCTGACTTTGCACACATGTGCGTGCTTGCATGCATGTGCGTGCAGGCATGCACGTGCACACCTTGCTGGGGAATCTTCAACTTTCTTCAGCTCAATTCTCCATTAATGGCTTGTAACCCCCCTTTCAATGGCTCTAATGGCCTTCATTTATTCATTATGAAACCTCCTAACCTTTATGCTTCATCAACTCTAGGTTATTTCTCATAATTAAATATGATTCCTTGGACAAGAGAATCATCATCAAAGGACATTAACTCAAGGGCTGCACATTGAACACATCAAACCATCATTTGTAACTTAAAACCTCCTAACTAAGGCATATAATGCCATGAAAGTTCAGATTATAGGTTACAATATTCCTTCCAACAATGCCCTTAATTCCTCTAGCAATCTAGACCAAGGACCTAAATTCAAAAAGACTCAATAATAATGGGTTAAAATGCAATAAAAACACTAAAATGACTAATATGCAAATGATGACTCTCTAACTAGTAGAAACACTAAATGCAACTAAAGACTCTATTAAAACAACTATAAAGATAATAAAACCTAAGAAAAAGATAGGAAAATAATGCTAAAAACATCATATAAATTCTATCATCATTATGTCATTTTAAAATTTGTAATTTGGTCATCCAACTATTTATATTATAAATTTTACTATATGCAAGAAAAAGAGCGGGAACAAAAATCGCAAGAAAAAAAAATTGAGAATGGGAACCGTAAGAAAAAAGTAAAACGAGACCGAGAACGAGAGAATGGAGGAGGAAGATAGGGTTTTGATTTTGATTCCACTTCAAAAACGAGATTGAGACGTTTGGAAATGAGAGTCGAAGATGAGAGGTTCATAAACGAGTTTTGATTTTGATTATTTCTTCACTTTTTTGTTTTGTTTCAATAGATGGAGGGGACAATGGAGGATGAAGAGAGGGAGGGAGAGAAGGAAGTGACAGAGGGAGAGGGGTGGTTTTGTTTCCCATGCTTCTTTTCTCCAAAAATCCCAATCTTTTTGGGTTTTGCCCTTTCTTCACAATAATGGATCTCTAGCAGTCAACCTCGTTCTCCATTTGATGGTTGTGTTAGGTACATATGAAGAAAAAAAGTATTTAAGAGCATAAATGCATGATAAATAACACAAGAATAAAATGTGGAAAACTATAAAACTGAGAAAAACCATGGTCGTTATCAAAATTTACAACTAGAGAATAATCACTATGTAAAAGTTATGACAATACATAGACTTCACTTTCAATAACCTCGTGGCCCCAATACCCCCCCCCCCCCCCCAATCCTAAAAAGTAAATATTTAAACTAGTCTCATAATACTCTAAAACAAGAGTATAAGAGAAAAAGAAAATACAAACATAAGCTTAAAGTGTTTCTCGGTGTTGGCACACTGAATGTTGTAGGCTTAAATGCATTTGGTGCCCCTGATGTTTCAGGTTCGTGTAAATGACACCCCCCATCTATTTTTGTCAATGTTTGTACCCTCAATGAAACACCGTTAGTTTGACGTTAGAAAACTAACGGAGGGGGCTGACGTGGTTTTTTTTTTTTCCTATTTGACACGTCATTAAATAAAACTCAAAACTTGGAAAAATGGTTAAGGGATTCGAACCCAAGACCTCAAACTTGCAAAACACACACTTTACCATTTGAGCTGCACAATCAATTAGTTATATTATGAACAAAAATTTATTTATATCATTATTCCCCTTGTTCTTCTCAATTCTTCATCATCTGCTTTATCTCATCATTGTGTTTACCATCTCCATCCCCAACCACATTGAAACCCAGATTTCAACATCTTGCTCTTCTTCTTCATCATAGCCAACTAAACCCAAAATCAGAACCAACCTCCATAGTCCAAACCATCTCCTTCTCCAATCTTCTACCTCTCCTTAGCAACACGAAAAAGCAAAATAAACAACAACCCCATGAAATGAGATTCCAACAACCCAGCCAAAAGCACCGTTCAAAAACCCACAGACTCAAACCCAATTTCTAAAAACGATTCTAACTCTTTTCCCTCTAGAATTTAAGCTCGTGAGGCTTCATGCTAGACTTCAAGGAGAACCTGGAACCTAGGTAAGCCTTCAGGTCTGGAACACTCTCGATGGCGTAATTTAACAATGGTACCAGCCAGTAATTTAACATGAGAGTGAAGCCAAAATTACAAAACTCAAAAGGGATTGATTTTGAACAGCTAGCGGATACAGTGAAGAACCAGGGAACAACCTCAGGCACTCATTGAGCTCTTGAAGTGATCCTCCAACGCTCCATCAATTTGTGCTTCTCTTCTCAGATCTGGAAACAAAACCAGAAATCGAACTCAAAAACAAACCCATAGATCTCATTTTTCTGCAAAATCAAACCTTCTCAAACAGCCACCGCAGCCCAACCTCACTTCATCCCTACGGCAAACCTTCTCAAACAGCCACCCACACCCAACCTCACTTCATCCCTACCGCAACCCACAACTGCAAACCTTCTCAAACCCCACCCCCATATCGGAAACCTAATCCACAGCCTCACCGTCGCGCCGCTCTGCTCCACCGCCATCACCCAACCCCCACCACCGACTGCTGGCCACCACCGCATCCCACCCCACCTCCACCCCAAAAACCAGAAACCCACTCACCTCCAACCACCACCGCAACCCACCCCACCCCCTTCCCAGAAACCCAATCGGTAACCACTCAAAGGGAGTTTTACCATAAATTGGGGGTGAAAGATGAAGAGAAGGAGAGAGAGAGAGAGGGGGAAGGATGATCTGAGATCTTTGCACATCGCAACTTGGATCTTCACACGGGCTTGATTATGGATTGCTTCAGGTATTTGTGAAAAGGAAAGGGGGAGAAGAAATTTGCACATCCCACTTAGGCTCTTCTTGTTTACTTTGGTTATGTCTGTTGCCAGAATATGAGGTTTGGAGCTTTGGTTAGCAGTGAGAAGAAGATCTGGGTATAGGTTTAGAGGAGGCTAAATGATATAAATAAAATTGTGTTGCAAAATATAACAATTATTTATGTAGCTCAACTGGTTTAGTGTTGGTTTTGCCACTTCCAGAGCTTGGGTTCGAATCTCTCTCACAATTTTTTCCCAATTTTAAACGTTATTTCCACGTGGCAGGTCTAAAAAATAAAAATAAAAGCCACGTCAGCCCCTTCCGTTAACTTTTTAACGTCACTCTAACGGAGGGGTACTCGCTACACTTCTTTATAACATTGAGGGTACAAACATGGACAAAAATAGATGGGGGTTGTCAGTTGCACAAACATGAAACATCAGGGGCAATAAATGCTTTTAAGCCAATGTTGTAACAAGGAACTTGATATCTTTACATAAGCTTAAAGTACTTCCCTAGACCTCTTTCTTTCTTCATCAACATTAGCAATGTGGGAACCCCAACAATCTCCACATTGATTGCAAGCGGTTCTGAGATGTGTATGGTGCATCTCTCCGAGAGAGGAATATGGTTGTTGGACTAAGAGTTTTCTACTTCATCTGGATAGTTGCACAATATTTGCTGACAAGAACGACATTTTTTTGTGGACGTAGTTTATTTAAGTCTCTTCCATGACATGGAGGCAGTCGGGACATATGCTTGGGTTGTTTTCGCCATTGAATTTTTATAAGAGCATATCCGTGATGCAAAGAATATTGCAATTTGCAAGTTACATGACATTGTTACAATTTTGTATTTCTCTCCCACTAGAAAAATTCATTATTTTGCAATACATAATTGAATACATGTTCGTGTTTTTATTAAACGACTGAATCTATGAGAACTTCCCTTCCTTTTTCTAGCTGCATAGAACATTCAGGGAGGGTGCTTAGACAGTTTAGGTACATGCACGGAGTCTATCGTTCACCTCCAGCACCGTTTACATGTGAAGATGTAGACAAGATGTGGTTATCATACCACATAGCACACTTAAGTCATTTATCGAGAGATTTAATGTTCATTTCCAACTCAATGTGTACTTAAGTACTTCGGGTGGTATTTTGGGATGTCACGTTCCCTATTAGTAGCTACAAAGTCTAGATACGATGAGATAGTCTCTATAGTGGTTACATTAATGTTGCATCATTGTTCTTATATCATGTTTCAACTTATTTATTCTTACATAATATTGAGCTGTTGTTTTTAAGGTTTGTTCAGCTCCTAGAATAGCAAACTATAATTGCTACCTAGGAACGTGGTGAACTTATTTAGGGCACAAATGTGCGAACAACCATACATAACGCCTTGGACTTGGTACCACATAATACAATGGAGAATGTGAAATACCATAGAGGAAGAAGTCTGCATTCACTTCCACATCCACGTCATAGAGGATTTAGACATTTTATAATTTAGAAATTGCATAACTTTTTTTGTATAATTATATATGACTTTTTTTAAAGACATTTGACACTTATTTTTTACTGTGATATGTGATATTTTCTGGAAAATTTCTCATGGTACCCCAAAACTAAAATTTTGAAAGCTATTTTTGTTACAGTGGCGCAGCGGAACGCTAGACTCTTCATAGTCGATGGTGTGCGACAGCCGAATGAAGCCAATGATGCAACAATGAAGTGACATTGGTGTGAGTGAAAGGTCGATGGAGAGTGAAGCTAATGACGCAACCATGATGTGTGGAAATTAGAAGGCAGTGAGCCTCGTTAGTGTTGAGTTCCAACGGGGATACAAGAATGTACACAATGAAGTGCTCAAGGGGAGTAAAAATGGGAAAAAGAACAGAAAAAATCCCAAGAGAAATGAAAACTGTAAAATAATGGAAAAAAATATGAACAAGTCAGTTAGACTTGAAAATGAGTAATAAAAAAATTGAAAAAGATTAAAATTGATACACAATTGAAGGAAAGTGTTGAAGTAACAAGTGTGAATGAAATTCTTTCAAAAAAAAAATTGTGAATGAAATAGTCTCACATTGGATATAGAAGTAAGAGTTAAAGATTTTATAAGTGGAAGGACCCACTCACCAAGTTTTGATGTGAATGTATGTGGATGATGTCCTTAACCATTTATGCTCTTAGCATCTTAACCCAATGTGTGACTATTTCATTCATAACTGGTACTTCAACAATTTTTACAATATCGAAAATTAATTTTCTATAGCTAAGAACATAGACCGGATTTTTGTTTGCGGTTTGAAAATTACTATACTACAATTAAGATTATGGACTAATATTGTGAGAAACATTGTAAGCTTCCCTAAATTGAAAATTGCAGAGTGAAAAAAGTAAACTAAACGCCGCAAATTACATTAGAGAAGGTAAAAAAGAAAATTTAGGTTCTACATTTAAAATTTTGTAAACTTATAAAACTTGATGATACTTTCAGAACTCAGGCGATGGAGATTTTCTTGTTAGGTATGTTGGGGGTGCATTTACGCATCATTCGTTGAAGCATGGTTTGAGAGGAGAGAAACGAGGCATAGATAATCAGAGGCAAGGGAGGTGAAGCATTCGTGTTTGGGTTGCCAACAATGAGAAGAGAGAGTTATTGACGACCATATTTTAGTAGTGTTTTTTAGGGTCATTTCTTTATTTGTTTTGAATCTTTGTGTTGAGTCTCATGTAGTGTTTCATGCATTTTTATCTTTCTTTGTGTTTTTACTTTGTTTTGGTAAATTTGTAGTTTTATAGGGACCTTTCTTGCATTTTAAGTAAGTTTAGGACTTGCATTTCTTTTTCACTTGATTTGAGGGTCCATTGAGCTAATAAACTCTTGGAAATCCTAGATATTTTCCTTGCTTTGTTCCAAAGCAACTAGGTTTGAAAACTGATGAAGGAAGAAAGCCAAAAGGCTTGGAGAATTGAATGGAGGCTTAAAGAGGAGTTAAGAAGAAGATCAAGAGGCTTTCCAGCGAATTGGCGCCTGATTTTGTTAGGAAGAAAGTCAAAATGCTTTGTCTCATGTAGTGTTTCAAGCATGCTCCATTGGCGCCTGAGCGCCAATTGGAACCAAAGCTACTGTTTCAGAAAATGGAATTGGCGCCCAGGCATGCTTTATTGGCGTTTGAGCGCCAATTAGCTTAAAAAGCTACTGTTCTGTTGTTTTTAATTGGCGCTCAAGCATGACAAAGCATGCTTGAGTGTCATGCTTGAGCGCCCAGACTCGTGTTTTTTTTCCTATAAATAAGACTTTGGTCATTTTCATTGAAGGAATTAGTCATTTTACACACTTTGGATCAAGTTTAGAAGCTGAGGAGAACCTTGGGGCTTGTGAGAGGCTTCCAACTTGTTATCTTTCTCAGGTTCTTTACATTTCATTGTATGAATTCACTAGCCATGAGTGGCTAGTCTTCTTTTTTCTTTGGGTTTAAGTGATTCTATGAAACTCTAGTTGTTAAATTCTACCTCTATGCATGAGTTCTTGATTCTACCTTGTATTTCAATTCCAATATGCATGCTTAGCTTGAGTGCACGCTTGTTATAGGCTAGATTATAATCATGACGGAAGATTGTTGTAGTTTAGGGACATGAATTGAAATAGATCCTTCTATGCTTGCTACTAGGAATAGATGAAGGTTTGAGTTTTGTTGGCCTGAATATGTATGTTATAAACCTCAAATGAATGGCTAAGTACACAAGGAATTGGACTTAACTTTTAGTTTGAGAGAATTGCTTATGTGAGGAATCAATAAGTAGTTATATAGCGTAAAGCAACAAGGAATGAATCAAAGTTTCACATGCATAGGATAGGTAGACTTGAGTGGATTATATGATCGATAACCTAAGACATTTTAATCAATTGTTAATTTCAACATTTTCACTATTACTTTTTGCAATTTCATTGTCACCAACAACCAAACTCAATTTCATAATTTTATTGCTTTCGAAACTTGTAAACTTTAGGCTTAAATCCACAATTCTCACTCACAATCCTTGTGGTTCGATATTTTAAAACCCGGAGGTATCTGTACACTTGCAGATTGACCAACAAGTTTTTGGCGTCGTTGTCGGGGATTGTTTGTGGTTTTCGGTTTAAGTTAAGAGTTTGTAGTATTTTTTTTTGTTTTGCTAAACATTGCATTGAATAGGTGTTACTAACCTTTTCCTTGTTTTTGTGATTTCAGTTTATGAAAGGTAGGCTTGATACGGATTTATTGGTGTTTGATCCAGAGCCTGAACGTAGTCTTCACCGTCGTCGGGCTCAGCAAAGAGCTGCTGAGATTGCCTCCATGGTTGTCCAAATGACGGAGGTGGAATTGCAAGTCCATATTGAGGAAAGAGTGCAAGAGGATATTTCTCAAAGACTTCAAGAGCAAGAAGCAGATAATGCCAATTGTTCTCTTAGAGACCTCACCTCGGCTGCCATGAGCTACGATTATCCCGGCAACATAGTTTTCCCCGATGGCATGGGAAACTTTGAGCTGAGGCCGGCATTCATCAACTTGGTGAGTCAAAATCAGTACGGTGGAGGTGCTCTTGAAGATCCTCATGCACATATGGAGCGGTTCATCCGCAATTGCAACACTTAGATATAGAGTTCAAAATGTCTCAACGGACATAATCCGCTTGAGTTTGTTTCCTTTCTCATTGAGGAACACTGCTGAAGAGTGGTTGAATTAACAGCCCCAAGGTAGCATTACATCTTGGGAGGATCTAGCAGAGAAGTTCACCACAAGATTTGTTCCAAGGGCCCTCTTGAGAAAGCTTAAGAATGATATCATGACATTAGTTCAATCTATTGATGAGAATCTTTATGAAGCTTGGGAGCGCTTCAAGAAGCTCTTGAGGAAGTGTCCACAACACAACCTCACCCAAGCGGAGCAAGTGGCAAAGTTTTATGATAGTCTCCAATATTCTTCGAGGTTTGGTTTGGATGCGACTTCAAATGGAGAGTTCGATGCCCTTCTTCCACAAGTTGGGTATGAATTGATTGAAAAGATGGTTGTGAGAGCCATGAACTCTAATAATGAAGGCCAAGCACGAAGAGGAGTGCTTGAAGTTGAAACATATGATCAACTCATAGCCTCCAACAAGCAACTCTCCAAGCATTTCGTTTTTCGGTTTGCCACTAACTCTCTTCCTTGCCAGGCAAACTTAGCGAGATGAGGCATGCAAGTTCAATATGAATGTGGCCTATGTAAAGCTGAAGTGGATGAAACGCAGCAGCATATCCTGGTCGAGTGTAATTGGGCACACCTTGCATGGTTTTCTCATCCCTTAGCCATCCGATTTGATGCACTCCCAACTGGGGTAATAGGGTGGCTTGCGATTTTCTGGAAGATAAGGCAGGGGGCGAAGATTTTCTATGGGTTGCATACCGTTTGGTAGGCCAGAACTGATGTTGTTTTTAATAATACAGAGCACGATCCAAGGGATAGCATGCATGCTACCATGGTCTCTCTTCAGGATTGGTGCCAAGCTAAGGATGGAAGGCACAGAGCGGCTGATAGAGACTCGACGAGCACGACAAGGTGGGAGCCTTCACCAAGCGGAATAATTAAGGTGAATATTGATGCTGGGTGGGAAGGGGAGAGCTCCACAGGATTGGGTATGGTGGCTCGGTCACATGAGGGAGCCTTTATGGTGGCAGCAACTCATCTGGATACCCGCGGATAAAAACCCACTATGGGTAAAATTACCCATGCCCACGGGTATCCACAGATTTATTTCATGGATATTTTCACTATCCATTTATTAATGGGGCGGGTACGGATATTGATGTATCCATACCGACGGATACCCACCCGATATATAAAATACTAAAATATCTTTTATATGTATATACATAGATGTATATTAAATATCTAATGAATTTGTGTATGAGTTATAGTTCTCTTTCAAGTAAACTTATACAATGGAAATGGTAAAAAGAAGCCCTTAGACCCAAAAAACAGTAGAAAAGAAGTATTTTCCTTTACACATTGATTGACTGTAAAGTCCAATGTTAAATTTTATATTTAACATAATTTTCTTTTGAACAACTATATGTGAATTCATTTATGTTCATGGGTGTCGGGTGCCCATGGATATCCACGGATAGTTTAAAATCCGGTTAAAACTCACTAAATGGATATCCATGTGGGTATGAAGCGGGTATGGATATAAATTTTTACATGTGGAGCGGGTGGTGGGTATATACTATCCATGTCCACCCGTACCCATTGACATCCCTACTCACTACTCTTATTTAAGAAAAAAAGGTAAAGAATTGTAAAAAATTTAAAAGCATTAGAAATTAGAAAAATGTGAGTAAATTTTTTAATTTCAATATATCACAACAAAATGTGTAATGCTACATGAATAAAAAAGTCGACTCATGTTATTATTATATTAAAAATCATCATTTTAATTATAGTGTTATTGAAAAAATAAATATTAAATAAAATGGGGATTGATCCGAGCTAGTTCAACTCATGCAAGTTTCAACCCGTTTAGGCCCTGTTTGAAAACACAATTTAATTAAGCACTTATGATCATAAGCGCTTATGTCATAAGCTATTTTAAAATATTTATTGAAATAAATTAAAAATAAGCTATATATAAGCATAAGCTCTTTTCATAAGCTATCATGAATAGCTTATCCAAACAGCTTATAGTAAGCCATAAGCTGTTTGCATAAGCTCTCACAAACACCGACATAAAAGCTTATGCTATCAGATAAGTTCAAATAAGTTCTTCCAAAATTATGCGAGTTGAACACAAAATGTTGAGCACAAAATGCTGGCATAAATATGAGTCTTTATGTTTTCAACCAAACCACCCAAAAAGTGGATTGAGCCGAGCTCTGAGCTCACTCACAAGCTGAAAGTATTCTGGAACCCATTTTGGCAGTCTACATAGCAATATCTGATGCCTCACAGCTCACGCGCTGGTGCATGTGAGAATGGGGAAACACACTGAGGTGAAAGCAACCTTACCAACCAGAGGGAAAACTACTATGCAGAGTGACAACCTACACAATATTAAAAAACCAAAAGGTTAAAAAAATAAAATAAAAAAGTAGAAACAGTGAGATAGAGATAGATAGCGCACTCCATCCCAGAAAACACAAGTAACAAAGATTGTTCCTCACTAGCAACAAACAAAGACTCACCACAATATTCATGGCTTTCTTCCTTTACTACAACAACAATTTGGAGCTTAACAACCCACAGATCCACAAACAAAAAGACAAGCATTAAGAGGTTCTCTGTTTGTTTCTCTTTTTTTAACTATCATCATTGTTTTTAATTCATGGCTTCATTCCTTTACTGCAACAATTTGGAGCCAAACATGCCACAGATCCAGAATGAAAAACATAAGCTTTACAAGTGCTTGAGCTTTCTTTTTGGAACCTTGTACTGCATGAGTGTTATCCCTCCAAAATTTAGAACCAAATTTTGAGTTCTAAACTTGCTTAGCTTCTAAGCCTTGTTTTGTTGTTTCTGGTCCCTATTTCTGCTTTCAAATCTGTTCTGGGCTAGTGTGAGGGAAGAAAGGTGCTAACTTTTGGAAAATTTGTGTCTTTTGGTGGTGGTTGGTTTTGTGGGCACTGAGCACCTTATTGTTGTTGTTTTTTCTCACCATGCCCTTGCCTTTTGAGGGATTTCAAGGGCAGGGTGGTGTGTTGGATTTCTCTGCTGCATCAGATTCATTGTTTCCTCTGCTTTTGCATCCACAAAAGTGGACCAGAGACAGAGAAAATTGCTATGTGGGCAGCACTGAGCCCACCTCTGTTCTTGACTCCAGAAGAAGCCCAAACCATTCTACTTCCTCCTCCACCATGTCCTCTTCAACCACCAGCAAGGGTAGTGGTGGTGTTGCAGCACCAACCTTGTCTCAGAACTACCCACCATGGGAAGAAGAAAAATGTGGGGTGCCAATGGAGGATTGGGAGGGTCAAGGTCAATCAATTCTGAGACTAATCATGGGTGATGTGGAAGCCCCATCTGCAGGATTGAGCAAGCTCTTTCACAGCACTGGCTATGGGTCTCACAGTGTTGATTTCAATGGAGGTTTTGGTGTTCTGGATCAAGGGTTGAACATGGTTAGTATTGTTGACCCTTCTGTGCAAGGGAACTATCCTGGTTTTTCATTCATTGCTGAGAATATAGATAGCCACAATGCAGAATCTAACTTTTCTGGTTTTGGTAACAACTCTCTGCTGTCATCATCTCCGGGTATGTTTAATTCTCAGCAGCATCAAGGGATTGGAGAAGTAGATGAGAAACCTCAAGTCATCAATCCCCAGTTTCTGTTAAACCAGAATCAAGTTCAATTCCCTGAGAACCCTTCTTTCTTTGTGCCATTGAGGTACCCTCAAGTGCAAGAGCAGCAAGTGTTGTCTCAGAATCAAGCGAAACGCCTTCCTTTCGACACGGTTGGGCACAATTATCAGGCTCAAGTTCCAAAGTTACCCCTTTTGGATTCTGGGCAAGAGGTGTTTGTTAAAAGGCACCAAACACAGCTTCCATTGTTTCCTCATCATATGCAACAACAGCAATCATTGATGGTGCCTTCTGCTAAACAGGAGAAGGTGGATTCTACTGGAGACGATGTGAACAACCAGCTTCAGCAGAGTATATTTGATCAGCTATACAAAACTGCTGAACTGATAGAAGCTGGTAACCCGGTTCATGCCCAAGGGATATTGGCGCGGCTCAATCACCAGCTTTCCCCTAATGGTAAGCCTTTTCACAGGGCTGCTTTCTACATGAAGGAGGCATTGCAGTCAATGCTTCATTCAAATGGTCACAATTTTCTCACCTTCTCACCCATTAGTTTCATATTCAAAATTGGAGCTTATAAATCTTTTTCTGAGATATCACCTGTTCTTCAGTTTGCCAACTTTACTTGCAATCAAGCCCTCATTGAAGCTGTGGAAAGATTTGATCGAATTCACATTATTGATTTTGATATCGGGTTTGGAGTGCAGTGGTCTTCTTTTATGCAGGAGCTTGCTCTGATGAGGAGTAGTGGCGTGCCTTCACTTAAAGTTACTGCTGTTGTATCACCCTCCACTTGTGATGAAATGGAGCTCAATCTTACCCAAGAAAACTTGAGTCAATTCGCAAAAGACATCAACATGTGTTTTGAGTTAAATGTTTTGAGCATTGAATCATTGAACAGTTTTCAGTTCTTTGATGATGAGGCTATCGCTGTGAACATGCCGGTATCTTGCTTAGCAAATTATCCATCATTGTCTCCTTCAATCCTTCAATTTGTAAAGCAGCTTAGGCCAAAAGTGGTGGTCACCATGGATAGAAATTGTGATCGAATTGATGTACCATTTGCCACTAATGTAGCTCATGCTCTTCAATGTTATTCAGCCTTACTTGACTCACTTGATGCCGTAAATGTGAACCTTGACATCCTCCAAAAGATTGAGAGGCATTTCATCCTTCCTGACATGAAGAAAACCATATTTGGTCATAACCATTCGCATGAAAAATTGCCTCCTTGGAGGAGCATGTTTCTTCAGTATGGGTTCTCTCCATTCACATTTAGTAACTTCACAGAATCTCAAGCTGAGTGTTTAGTGCAGAGAGCACCTGTAAGGGGATTTCAGCTAGAGAGGAAGCACTCCTCTTTTGTTCTGTGCTGGCAGCAGAAAGAACTCATCTCAGTTTCAACTTGGAGATGCTGATGCTGAGCAGCATCTGAGTAACTTGTATTTTGAAAGGTGCTTCATTACTTAGTACTGTACTTTGTGTAACTGTTTATGTGATTTAGGCTTCTTGACGATTAAGATCCACTATCCCAATTCCCAATGTTTTATTGGCTAGATGGGTTGAATTTGGGTATTAATTATGCCTCTGCCCATTTTCATTATCTAAGATTGGTGACAAACTCTCTTGGTTTGGAAGAAATGAGCAATTTAGCATAGAGTGTTGTCTCTATATTTATCTGATATCTCCATGCTTCAGCCTTGGTCTTTCTTGATTCTTGTGTTATGAGCTGAATCTGGCACGGGAATGGATCCTCTTATATTGAAATTGTGTGATTTTGTATGTTAAAATCTTCATTAATATTCACAATTTGGTAGGTGCTGAATATGTTCATGGTGAACAATATGGCCATCAGATCATAATTCACTAACAAAAGGTACATTCATCTAGTTTCTCACTAATTGTGCTTCTAATTCTCCCATGTTTTTCACTAATGGTCCTTCTAATTCTCCTTGAGTTGATATGATTCTAAGTTTTATTTGTCATGTGACCAAGTCAAATATTTTTTGGCTTGACTCTTATTATTACAATATAGTGACATGCCAATTTTCCTTATCATTGTGCCTTGCATAATAAACCAACCTAGTTTGAAAACCTAAGATAAAGGATCAACTGTTTTCATTTATTATTACCACTGTTTTGGGTATTTAAGTGTTACTCAACATCTTGTGTACAAAACTTGAAACCAATGAGAATATATCCAATTATCTATTATGGTTGAATGTCTACCTTACAGCTGATAGTTGTGAGAGCAATTATTTGTCCCTTACTCAGCACACTAAGTGGTAGGGGCTAACTAAAGATTTTTGTGGTAGGGGCTAACTAAAGATTTTTTCATTCATAAAAGTTGTGGTTCGAATCATCAACCACAACCATTTGCACAAGCAACGTATAATTGTTATCAAAATTAATAATTAATAAAAAGTAGTTACAAGTTAGCAACATAACTTAATGGTTATGACTAACTAAGTTTTTGTCACAGATTGATTATTTCTACTTCCCTTTCAAACCATCACCTGAAGTGCTCTCTGTTCCCCCATTTCTCCATTTCTTTTGTCTTAATTTCTTATCTCAATCTTGTGCTCCGTGTAACTTGTGAGAAAGATACAAGATTGATAGAATTGTGTACCAATTATAATTATATTTAATGAAAACTAGAGTGAAGATTCTTACTCAACCCACGGTTTGACTTCTACATAATTTTATAATATATGAAAATGAGTTAGTTGAATTTTCATGAATCTTTTATTTTCTTAGAAACCTCCCCCCAGTAGACTGACCATTATTCTTAAACATTGAAAATGAAATTCAATCATTAGTTTCAATATACTTCTTTAAGTAACCATAGTTGTTTAAGTAATCAAGTGATTTCATGTAATTGTTCAGCACTTCATCCCTAAAGTAAGTGGTTGAGGCTCGATTTCCAACTCTTGCAAATGAAAAAAAAAAACTCATTGATCAACCTTCTACTTCATAAAACGCTAATAGTGAAACGAGTGGTTAGTTTTGCGGTTATCGGCGGTGAGGATATCTTGATAAATACCGGAAAAAAATATACTTCTTTAAGTTGCCCAAGTCATCCATTTTTAATTGTTAGGAGCATAAGCCATCATCAAAGAAACACAACTCCACTAGGGAAGCAACCCCTTTGTAGTAAAAGAGGAACAATTTTCTCAAGCAGAACATGATAATCATGACTTTTTAGCCTCCAAATCTTAAATTCATATACATTTATGGCCCGACTTTTATTTAGTGCATAACCATAAGGAAACATAATGCCCTTAGAAAAATTTAGCATTTTCTTCCATTGACTTTGTGTTGAATGCAAGAGGAATTATGTACTAATATATCTTTACTCTTAATAGGATGGAAGGGCTTGTTGAGAGTTCTACATGATGCAAATCTAATTGAGACTTTTAGGTGTCTTTGTTTAACATTCAATATAAAATTTAAATCGACGCTTGCGTAAATCTTTTTCTCTCTATGCATCACATTTAGGTTATATTTGTCTCCGAAGGTTAGATCAAGTGGTAAGAATTATGGGACATAAGGGTTAGGAGGAAAT